>NC_054499.1:632629-743208 GCF_017639515.1 Carcharodon carcharias
TAGGTTGGAGACTTGTGAAAAAATAATTCTCCCTCCAGTTTGGAACCTGTCTGAATCATTCAAAACATCACCCAGTGATGCAGGAAGGAACTCAAAGTAGCAAGACAACTGCAGTTTCTCACAGCAAAGTTAACAACTGTGCATTTCTCTACATTAACACTGACACAGCTATTCCAACAGATTTAGCAAAAATAGAACAAGAGGACTAACACATCTGACAAGGTGATGACTCTGCCTGTACTACACAATGACTGACACACACACACAGGGTGATATCCCAGTGTACTGCACAGAGCCTGAAACACAAACATGGTGATGTCCCCCTGTACTGCACAGTGCCTGAAACACACAGTGTGATATCCCAGTGTACTGCACAATGACTTACACACACACACACAGAGTGATGACCCCCATATTGTACAGTGACTGACACACACAGGGTGATGTTCCCTGAACAAAACAGTGACTGACAGCCATAGGGTGATGCCCTCCTTAACTGCACAATGACTGACACACACATGGTGATGCCCCCTGTACTTCACAGAGCCTGAAACAAACAAGGTGATGTCCAACTGTACGTCACAGAGCCTGAAACACAAACAGGGTAATGTCCCCCTGTACTGCACAGTGACTGACACACATAAGCTTGTGTCCCCTTATACTGCACACTAACTGACACGCACAGGGTGATGACCTCCGAACTGTACAATGATTGACACATGCACAGGGTGATGTCCCCTTGTACTGCACAATGACTGACACACACAAGGTGATGTCCCCCTGTACTGCACAATGACTGACACACACAGGATGATGTCCCCCTGTACTGCACAATGATTGACACACACAGGATGATGTCCCCCTGTACTGCACAATGACTGACACACACAGGGTGATGTCCCCCTGTACTGCACAATGACTGACACACACAGGGTGATGTCCCCCTGTACTGCACAATGACTGACACACACAGGGTGATGTCCCCCTGTACTGCACAATGACTGACACACACAGGGTGATGTCCCCCTGTACTGCACAATGACTGACACACACAAGGTGATGTCCCGCTGTACTGCACAATGATTGACACACATAGGATGATGTCCCCCTGTACTGTACAATGACTGACACACACAAGGTGATGTCCCCCTGTACTGCACAATGACTGACACACACAGGGTGATGTCCCCCTGTACTGCACAATGATTGACACACACAGGATGATGTCCCCCTGTACTGCACAATGACTGACACACACAGGGTGATGTCCCCCTGTACTGCACAATGACTGACACACACAGGGTGATGTCCCCCTGTACTGCACAATGACTGACACACACAAGGTGATGTCCCGCTGTACTGCACAATGACTGACACACACAGGATGATGTCCCCCTGTACTGCACAATGACTGACACACACAGGGTGATGTCCCCCTGTACTGCACAATGACTGACACACACAGGGTGATGTCCCCCTGTACTGTACAATGACTGACACACACAGGATGATGTCCCCCTGTACTGCACAATGACTGACACACACAAGGTGATGTCCCCCTGTGCTGCACAATGACTGACACACACAAGGTGATGTCCCCCTGTACTGCACAATGACTGACACACACAAGGTGATGTCCCCCTGTACTGCACAATGACTGACACACACAAGGTGATGTCCCCCTGTACTGCACAATGCCTGAAATACAACTTGACGATGGGGCATTTTGCTAGTGCTGTTAGGAGGGCTTTAAACTAACTTGGCAGGGGTGTGGGAACCAAGAGAAAATATTCGAGAGGAATACCAGCGTGCACAAAACACCGGAGCGATAGCACTAGTATAGAGAATAGTAAGTTGACAGGAAAATTTGGGGTAAGGGAGAAAATAACAAAAACTAAATCAGGGTTACTATGCATGTATGTGAATGCATGGTATATAGTGAATAAGATTGGGGACTTGCAGATTGCCATGTGGAAATATGATGTTGTGGTGATAACAGAGACCTGGCTTAAAGAAGGGCAGAACTGGGAGTTAAATATTCCTGAGTAAAGGTGTTCAGAAAAGATAGGAAGGGAAGGAAAGGAGGAGGGGTGAAGGTATTGACTAAGGAGAGCATTGCAGTGCTGGAGAAAGAGGATGTCCCAGAGGGTTCACGGACAGAATCAAATTTGGCTCGAGCGAAGGAACAAAAAGGGTGCAATTACATTGCTCAGTGTAGTCTATAGATTGCCAACTAGTGAGAAAGATGTAGAAGAACAAACCTGCAGGGGAGTTACAGGGAGGTGCAGCATTATAGAGTAGTTATAATGGGGGACTTTAATTAACTGAATGTAGCCTGGGAGAGTGGTAGTGTAAAGGGAGGAGAGGGGCAAAAGTTGTGCTCAGGAGAATTTTCTCCAGCTGTCTGTGTCCAATCCAAAAAGAAAAGATGCACTGTTGGACCTGGTTCTTGGAAATAAGATGGGCCAAGTAGATCAAGTGTCAGTGGGGAACATTTAGGAGACAGTGATCATTGTATTGTACATTTTAGGATGATGATAGGACAGGACGATAGGCAATCCAGAGTAAGAATAATTTACTGGACGAGACCCGACTTCAATGAGGCAAGAACGGAGCTGGGCTGGATAGACTGGAATGAAAGGTTGGCTGGAAAAACTGTAGCAGCACAGTGGGCTACCTTCAAAAAAGAATTGGTTTGGGCACAGTCAAGGTGTATCCCATTGAAAGGGAAAGGTAGGGCAAACAAATCCAGAACTTCCTGGATGAAAAAGGAGATTGAAATTAAGATAAAGAAGAAAAAGTGTGTTTATGACAGGTGTCAGGTAGAAAATACAATTGAGAACCAAGAGGAACACAGAAGGATCAGAGGGAGGTGAAAAAGCATGTTAGAGTAGTGAAGAGGGATTATGAGAAAAGACTGGCAGCCAACGTAAAGGGGAATCTCAAAATCTTCTATAGGCGTATAAATAGTAAAAGGGTGGTAAAAGGAAGAGTAGGGCTGATTAGGGACCTAAGAGGATATTTAGACATGGACAAAGGGGCTGGCTAAGATACTAAATGAATACTTTACATCTGTCTTTACCAAGGAAGTAGATGCTACCCAGGCCATGGTGACAGATGAGGTAGCTCTGTCTCTAGAAGGGTTCAAAATTGATGAAGAGGAAGTGTTGAATAGACTGTCTGTACTTAAATTTGACAAGGCACAGGGACTGGACAAGATGCATCCAAGGATATTGAAAGAAGTGGCCATAATTTTTGCCTTCCCTAGACTCAGAGGAGGTGACAGAGGACTGGAGAATTGCAAACATTACGCCCTTGTTCAAAAAAGGTTGTAAGGATAAGCCCAGCAATTACAGACCAGTCAGTTTAACTTAAGTGATGGGCAAGATTCTAGAAACAATTATTCACGATAGAATTAATAATCACATGGAAAAATGTGGTTTGATAAGGAAGAGCCAGCATGGATTTCTAAAGGGGAAATAATGTTTAACAAACTTGCTGAGTTTTTTGAAGAGGTAACAGAAAAGGTTGATGAGGGTAATGCTGTTAATGTGGTGTACATGGACTTTCAAAAGGCATTTGCTACAGTACCGCACAACAGACTTGTGAGAAAAGTTGTTTTTCATGGAATAAAAGGGACAGTAGCAACGTGGATACAAAATTGGCTGAAAAATACAAAGCAGAGAATTGGTCAATGGATATTTTTTGAGCTGGAGGAAGGTTTGCAGTGGAGTTCCCCAGGGATTGGCTTTGGGACCCTTGCTTTTCCTGATGTATATTAATGATCTACATCTTGGTGTGCAAGGGACAATTTCAAAGTTTGCGGATGATATGAAGCCTGGGAGTGTTGTGAACTGTGAGGAGGATGGTGTGGAACTTCAAGAGGACATAGATAAGTTGGTGGAGCAGGCAGATCTCCACTGTACAGCACAGTGACTGACACACACAGGGTGATGTCCCCTGTACTGCACAGTCCCTGGAACACAAACAGGGAGATCTCCACTGTACAGCACAGTGACTGACACACACAGGGTGATGTCCCCTGTATTGCACAGTCCCTGGAACACAAACAGGGAGATCTCCACTGTACAGCACAGTGACTGACACACACAGGGTGATGTCCCCTGTACTGCACAGTCCCTGGAACACAAACAGGGAGATCTCCACTGTACAGCACAGTGACTGGCACACACAGGGTGATGTCCCCTGTATTGCACAGTCCCTGGAACACAAACAGGGAGATCTCCACTGTACAGCACAGTGACTGACACACACAGGGCGATGTTCCCTGCACTGCACAGTGACTGACACACAAACAGGGTTGATGTCCCCTGTGCTGCATAGTGACTGACACATACAGGGTGATGTCGCCTGTACTGCACAGTGACTGTCACAAACAGAATGATGTCCCCCTGTACTGCAGTGACTGACACACACAGGTTGATGACCCCTGTACTGCACAGTAATTGACACAGTGTTATATCCGCTGTACTGTAGTGACTGACACACACATAGTGATGTCCCCTGGACGGAAGTGACTAACGAAGGATGATGTCCCCTTTGCTGCACAGTGATTGACAAATAGTGTTAAGGGGGTCCTGCACTGTTAGGTGGGCAGTACTGCGGGACCTCTGCACTCTCTGTGATATCTTTCAGGTGAGATGTTAAACTGAGGCTTGTATGACCTCTCGGGTGAATGTAAAGTGTTCCAAGATGCTATTCAAAAAGGGTAAGAGCGTTCTCCCTGTGTTTTGGCCAATACCTACCCTTCACCTAACACCACGACAAACAGATGAGCTAGAAATTTATTTCAATGCTGTTGGTGGGAGCTTGCTGTGGGCAAAATGGTTGTCAAACATTACAAAAGCTTAAAAACAAAAAACTGCGGATGCTAGAAATCCAAAACAAAAACAGAAACAGAAATACCTGGAAAAACTCAGCAGGTCTGGCAGCATCGGGGGAGAGGAACACAGTTAATGTTTTGAGTTCTCATGACCCTTCAACAGAACTAAGTAAAATTAGGATAGGGGTGAAATATAACCTGGTTATGAGGGGGGTGGTGGTGGGGGATTTGTTGGGACAAGCAGCCAGTGATAGGTGGAGATAACCAAAAGATGTCACAGACAAAAGAACAAAGAGATGTTGAAGGTGGTGATATTATCTAAAGGAATGTGCTAATTAGGAGTATAAGACAGGACAGATAAGGTACAGATAGCCCTAGTGGGGGAAGGGGAGCATGAAAAGGTAGAAATAAACAATGGTGGGAATACATTTAAAAATAATGGAAATAGGTGGCAAAAGAAAAATCTATATAAATTATTGGAAAAAACAAAAAGGAGGAGGAAGAAACGGGAAGGGGGTGGGGATGGAGGAGAGAGTTCAAGATCTAAAGTTGCTGAACTCAGTATTCAGTCCGGAAGGCTGTAAAGTGCCTAGTCGGAAGATGAGGTGCTGTTCCTCCAGTTTGCGTTGAGCTTCACTGGAACAATGCAGCAGGCCAAGGACAGACATGTGGGTATGAGAGCAGGGTGGGGTGTTAAAATGGCAAGCGACAGGGAGGTCTGGGTCATGCTTGCAGACAGACCGAAGGTGTTCTGCAAAGCGGTCACCCAGTCTGCGTTTGGTTTCTCCAATGTAGAGGAAACCACATTGGAAGCAGCGAATACAGTAGACTAAATTGAGGGAAGTGCAAGTGAAATGCTGCTTCACTTGATAGGAGTGTTTGAGCCCTTGGACAGCGTAGAGAGGGGAAGTGAAGGGGCAGGTGTTGCACCTTCTGCGGTTGCATGGGAAGGTGCCGTGGGAGGGAGTTGAGGTGTAGGGGGTGATGGAGGAGTGGACCACGGTGTCACGGAGGGAACGATCCTTACGGAATGCCGCCGGGGGGGTGAAGGGAAGATGTGTTTGATGGTGGCATCATGCTGGAGTTGGCGGAAATGACGGACTTGCATGGGGAGGTGCTGTGACAGAAGCTTGCTCGGTTCCAAAGCACTTTAGAATGTGCTGACTTGGTGAAAGTTGTTGGAAAAATACAAGGTGTTTTGTCTTTTCTTGTTTCTGTGACTCTGGCCATCTTAGCATTAGCCCTGAACAGGTTCTCCCACCCCAACCTGGCCCTCCAATGGTGGCACAGCAGCTTTGTCCCTACTCATTCCCTATACCCCACAGTCTGTCTCCACTTTGAAGCAACTATGGGGGGTCAGGAGGTGAGTTCCTCGCCCCCAAGCTCCCAGACTCTGACCTGCTCTTGCTGTGGCTTTGTCCAGATTTGCTTCCGGCCAATGTCAGCCTCTAGGTTGATGACAGTGACGGAGTTAGCGACAGTGGGTGTCTTGGAAGTTCAAAGGGAGGGGCTGGGTCATATCTGGCACTTATGGAGCACAAGTTTTATCTGTCATTTGTCAGCCAAAGCTGGGATGTTAACCAGGTACAGTCGCAATTAAGAATGATCAGAGTGAAACACTGGAATTATCATCAAAAAGACCATCTCCTTACCTAATGGTAGGGCAAAGGTTATCGTTGAACACAATTGAAAAAATTGGGTTGAAGATGCTCCTCGAAGGAACTCCTGGGCTGTGGAAGGAGATATCTGACAACCACTACCATCTTCCTTTGTGCTGGGTATAACTCCAACCTGTGGAGTTTATTCCTCCTGATTCTACTCAGTCCAGACCCCTCTTGATTTTGAATCCCTCTGTCTATCACACCTCCCCTCAACCTTCTTTTCTTCAAAGAGAACAGCCCCAGCTCTTCAAGTCTATGTAGCTGAGGTTCCTCAACCCTCAGGCTATTCTCATGAATCTTTCCTGAATTCTTTCTAATGCCTTCATATCTTTCCTAAATTGTGGATGCAATACTCCACTTGAGGCCAAACATCTGTTTTATACAAGTTTGACATAACCTCCTTGCTTTTGAAAATAGGAAGGAGTGGCACTAGTTAAACTGTCCCTTCAGAGAGTCAGCACAGTCAGGATGGCTGAATGGCCTTCCTGTAACTGGATGATACTCTATGCTCCTATCAATAAAGCCTAGAATGCTGTATGTTTTACTAACCCCACTCTCAACCTGTTCTGTGACATTCAATGATTTATGTACATATACACCCTGATCCCCCTGCACCCCCTTTAGAAATGTAGTATATAAGAGCAGGCATAGGTCATGTAACCCCTCTGTCATTCAACTGGATCATGGCTGATCTCAACACTGTTTTCCCTCATTAAACTCATCATCCTTGCTATCTTTGACAGGCTAATACCTAGAAATCAGTCTTGATTATATTCAGTGACTGAGTCTCCACAGCCCTCTGAATAGAGAATTCCAAAGATTCCCCACCCTTTGGGTGAAGAAATTCCTTATCTCAGTCCTAAATAGCCTGCCCCTTATTCTGAGACTCCACCCCCACCCCCCGCCAGCCAAGGGACACATCCTTCCTGCATCTAGAATTGTATCTCTCCGAGTATTTCGTGTGTTTTATATTAGAGAATATCAATGTTGGAGGGCTCGAGAATTGGCAATTGAAAAGAATGTCCCAGGGAGAGGGAGAGACAGACAGGCAAGAGGGAGGGACCTTCAGCCAGTGATGTTTGGAATAGCTGTTAGACCTTTAATTGGGATGGATTTAATTATCCCTGGGTTTCCTTATCCCTCGGATCCCTACAGACGATTTCCATTGGAAAAGCAGCAATTAACACCTGATTCACACCTTCTTCTGGTGATTCACTATTAATGCTCCCCAAGTTCAGCGATGCGTTCGTTGTGCCGCAAGATTCCAGCTCCTCTACCGTATGAACCCAGCGTATGGACCAGCTGTATCTCAATGTCAATTTTGCACCCGAAATGTCTGCACGGATGGAGGATTGCTGCTTTGGGGAGAGCAGTAGTTATATTAGCAATGTTGCTCATTCGCTTTGCCCTTCCTCCGAGCCACATACCAACCAGAGGAATTCCATAAAAACATGTGAGCAGCACGTGGAGAGCCAGCCTTGGGATTCAGGTAAAGAAGCACCTAGACTGGGTTCCGGATCGAGCGCAGCCTCTAACCCTAGTCTAGCTCTCGTAACCACAAAAAGAGTTAGGGTCCAGAAAGCGGTGAAGCAGATTCAACAGGAACTTTGGAAAGGGGATCGGATACGGGGGGGAAAAATTTACGAGGAAAGATCAGGCAAGGATCTACTTGGATGGCTCTTTCAAAGAGCTGGCAAAGGCACAATGGGCCGAATATCCTCCCTGTGCTGCATCATTTTGTATTTCTGCGGCAACTGGTGCTTTCCCCTATTGGAGAAGAATTTCATGTGTTGCATCCCAGAGTTCTGAAGGGGATAGCTGAAGAGATAGTGGAGGGGTTAGTGGTGATCTTTTCAGGAATCACTGGAGTCAGGGAGGGTCCCAGAGGACTGGAAAATCGCTAATATAACCCCCACCCCCTCCCTGTTTAAGAAGGGAGTGAGGCAAAAGATGGGAAATTACAGGCCGATTAGTATTTCTTCCTATTTGGAGAAGAATCTCATGTGTTACACCCCAGAGTTCTGAAGGAGATGGCTGAAGAGATAGTGGAGGCCTTAGTGGAAATCACTGGAGCCAGGGAGGGTCGCGGAGGACTGGAAAATCGCTAATGTAACCCCCCCTGTTTAAGAAGGGAGTGAGGCAAAAGACGGGAAATTAGCCTGATCTCAGTCGTTGGTAAGATTTTAGAGTCCATTATTAAGGATGAGATTTCAGAATACTTGGAAGTGCATGGTAAAATAGGGCAAAGTCAACATGGTTTCATCAAGGGGAGGTCATGCCTGACAAATCTGTTAGAATTCTTTGAGGAGGTAACGAGTAGGTTAGACAAAGGAGAGCCAATGGATGTTATCTACTTGGACTTCCAGAAGGCCTTTGACAAGGTGCCGCACAGGAGGCTGCTCAGTAAGATAAGAGCCCATGGTGTTAGAGGCAAGGTACTAGCATGGATAGAAGATTGGCTGTCTGGCAGGAGGCAGAGAGTGGGGATAAGGGGATCCTTCTCAGGATGGCGGCCGGTGACTAGTGGAGTTCCGCAGGGGTCAGTGTTGGGACCACAACTTTTCACTTTATACATTAACGATCTAGATGAAGGAACTGAGGGCATCCTGGCTAAGTTTGCAGATGATACAAAGATAGGTGGAGGGACAGGTAGTATTGAAGAGGTGGGGAGGCTGCAGAAGGATTTGGACAGGTTAGGAGATGGGCAAAGAAGTTGCAGATGGAATAAAATGTGGGGAAGTGTGAGGTCATGCACTTTGGTAGGAAGAATAGAGGCATAGACTATTTTCTAAATGGGGAGAGAATTCAGAAATCTGGAGTGCAAAGGGACTTGGGAGTCCTAGTCCAGGATTCTCTTAAGGTTAACTTGCAGGTTGAGTCGGTAGTTAGGAAGACAAATGCAATGTTGGCATTTATTTCGAGGGGACTAGAATATAAAAGCAGGGATGTGCTGCTGAGGCTTTATAAGGCTCTGGTCAGACCACATTTAGAATATTGTGAGCAATTTTGGGCCCCGTGTATCTCAAGAAGAATGTGCTGGCCCTGGAGAGGGTCCAGAGGAGGTTCACGAGAATGATCCCAGGAATGAAAGGCTTAACTTATGAGGAACGTTTGAGGACTCTGGGTCTATACTCGATGGAGTTTAGAAGGATGAGGGGGGGATCTGATTGAAACTTACAGAATACTGAAAGGCCTGGATAGAGTGGACGTGGGGAAGGTGTTTCCATTAGTGGGAGAGACTAGGACCCGAGGGCACAGCCTCAGAGTAAAGGGAAGACCTTTTAGAACAGAGATGAGGAGAAACTTCTTTAGCCAGAGAGTGGTGAATCTATGGAATTCATTGCCACAGAAGGCTGGAGGCCAGGTCATTGAGTGTATTTAAGACTGAGACATATCGGTTCTTGATTGGTAAGGGGATCAAAGGTTACGGGGAGAAGGCGGGAGAATGGGGTTGAGAAAATTATCAGCCATGATTGAATGACGGAGCAGACTCGATGGGCTGAATGGCCTAATTTCTGCTCCAGGTCTTATGGTGTTCTCAGACCTGGGTATCGCCCACTTAGTATTCCACAAAAAAATACTGAATAAGTTTTCCTGACCACACCTGAATTTCCCCTGCTGATCTAAATGTTCTCTCTTGGACAGATCCCACCCTGAACTCTTTCCGAAGGGGTGCTGCAGGGTACTGGCCGGAAGCGGAGCAGAAACTCAGCTTCCATGAGCAGGCCGAGCAAGATCAGCTTGAAGACAGCAGCAGTGCCTCCTGCTGCTCCCTGGATGAGGGTGAGTATTGAGGCTGGAGGGGAAGGAACGCCAACACCATTTAGAGAGGCTTTTGTGCACAGAAAGAGCTTATTCAGCCTAGGGTGTCCGTGTCTGATAAGAATGATTGCAACTTATTGGAGATGAACAGAGCGTGAGTGTTCGGCTTTGGTTTCCTTTTGGCTAAACACAGCGGTAGAGATCACGCGTGTCCTTTAAGGGGGCAGACAAGATTCACCTGTACCTCGTGGTTGTTTGGTGTCTAGACCAGAAATTCCCCACTCAGCTCGGGATTAACTGGCCATTCGTATATTTTCAAATAATGACCAAAACAACGTTAACATTGGGAATAAGTGAAAACCAGAATCCCTGATTTAGTCCCCTCTTTTTTTTTATTCATCAAGGGATGTAGGTGTCTCTGGGCTGGTCCAGCATTTATTGCCCATCCCTAATTGCCCCTTGAGAAGGTGGTGGTGAGCTGCCTTCTTGAACTGCTGCAGTCCATGTAGTGTAGGTACACCCACAGTGCTGTTAGGGAGGGAGTTCCAGGATTTTGACTCAGCGACAGTGAAGGAACTACTGATATATTTCCAAGTCAGGATGGTGAGTGGCTTGGAGGGGAACTTCCAGGTGGTGGTGTTCCCATGTGTCTGCTGCCCTTCTCCCTCTAGACAGTAGTGGTCACAGGTTTGGAAGGTGCTGTCTAAGGAGCCTTGGTGAATTCCTGCAGTGCATCTTGTAGATGGTACACACTGCTGCTACTGTGCGTCGGTGGTGGAGGGAGTGAATGTTTGTGGATGTGGTGCCAATCAAGCGGGGCTGCTTTGTCCTGGATGATGTTGAGGTTCTTGAGTGTTGTGGGAGCTGCACTCATCCAGGAAAGTGGGGAGTATTCCATCACACTCCTGACTTGTGCCTTGTAGATGGTGGACAGGCTTTGGGGAGTCAGGAGGTGGGTTACTCGCTGCAGGATTCCCAGCCTCTGACCTGCTCTTGTAGCCACAGTATTTATATGGCTGGTCCAGTTCAGTTTCTGGTCAATGGTAATCCCCAGGATGTTTATCGTGGGGATTCAACAATGATAATGCCATTGAATGTCAAGGGGCGATGGTTAGATTCTCTCTTGTTGGAGATGGTCATTGCCTGACACTTGTGTGGTGTGAATGTTACTTGCCGCTTGTCAGCCCAAGTCTGGATATTGTCCAGGTCTTGCTGCATTTGGACATGGACTGCTTCATTATCTGAGGAGTCGTGAATGGTGCTGAACATTGTGCAGTCATCAGCGAACATCCCCACTTCTGACCTTATGATGGAAAGAAGGTCATTGATGAAGCAGCTGAAGATGGTGGGGTGCTACCCTGAGGAACTACTGCAGGGGTCCTGGAGCAGAGATGACTGACCTCCAACAACTGCAACCATCTTCCTTTGTGCTGGGTATGACTCCAGCCAGCGGAGAGTTTTCCCCCTGATTCCCATTGACTCCAGTTTTGCTAGGGCTCCTTGATGCCACACTCGGTCAAATGCTGCCTTGATGTCAAGGGCAGTCTCTCTCACCTCACCTTGGGAGTCCAGCTCTTTTGTCCATGTTTGAACCAAGGTTGTAATGAGGTGAGGAGCTGAGTGGCCCTGGCGGAACCCAAACTGAGTGTCAATGAGCAGGTTATTGCTAAGCAAGTGCCACCTGATAGCGCTGTTGATGACTCCTTCCATTACTTTACTGATGATGGAGAGTAGACTGATGGCAAGGGGAATGGTTATTGTCCAGGTTGGATTTGTCCTGCTTTTTGTGTACAGGACATACCTGGGCAATTTTCCACAGCTGGGTAGATGCCAGTGTTGTCCACCACCATTCACGACTGGATGTGGCAGGACTGCACAGCTTAGGTCTGATCCGTTGGTTGTGGGATTGCTTAGCTCTGTCTATCACTTGCTGTTTATGCTGTTTGGCACACAAGTAGTTGTGTGCTGTAGCTTCACCAGGTTGACACCTCATTTTTCAGTATGCCTGGTGCTGCTCCTGGCATGTCCTCTTGCACTCTTCATTGAACCAGGGTTGGTCCCTTGATGGTAATGGTAGAGTGGGAGATATGCTGGGCCATGAGGTTACAGATTGTTTTTGAGTACAATTCTGCTGTTGCTGATGGTTCACAGCGCATCATGGTTAGCCAGTCTTGAGTTGCTAGATCTATTCAAAATCTATCCCATGCAGCACAGTGATAGTGCCACACAACACCATGGAGGGTATCCTCAATGTGAAGACAGGTCTTTGTGTCCACAATGACTAGTGGTGATTGCTCCTACCAATACTGTCATGGACAGATGCATCTGTGGCAGGCAGCTTGGTGAGGATGAGGTCAAGTATGTTTTTCCTTCCTTGTTGGTTCCCTTGCCATCTGCCATAGACCCAGTCTAGCAGCTATGTCCTTTAGGATTTGACCAACTCAGTCAGCAGCAACTGAGCCGCTCTTGGTTATAAACATTGAAGTCCCCCAACCAGAGTGTATTCTGTGCCCTTGCCACCCTCAGTGCCTCTGCCAAGTGATCTTCAACATGGAAGAGCACTGATTTATCAACTGAGGAAGGGCAGTACATGGTAATCAGGAGGAGGTTTCCTTGCCCATGCTGATGTCATGACTCTTCTTGGGGTCCAGAGTCAATGTTGAGGACTCCCAGGGCAACTCCCTCCTGACTGTATACCACTGTGTCCCCACCTCTGCTGGGTCTGTCCTGCTGGTGGGACAGGATATACCCAGTGATGGTGATGGTGGTGTCTGGGACATTATCTGTAAGGTATGATTCCGTGAGGATGACTGTGTCAGGCTGTTGTTTGACTAGTCTGTGAGACAGCTCTCCCAATTTTGGCACAACCCCCAGATGTTAGTAAGGAGGACTTTGCAGGGTTGACAGGGCAGAGTTTGCTGTTGTCGTTTCCAGTCACGAGGTGGCTGGTCTGTCCAGTTTCATTCCTTATTGACTTTGACTTTGTAGCAGTTTGATAAATAGCCACTCAATTAAGAGTCGACCACATTGCTATGGATTTGTAGGCCAGACTGGGTAAGGATGACAGATTTCCTCCCCTAAAGGACATTAGTGAACCAGATGGGTTTTTACAACAATCGATGATGCTTTCATGGTCGCCATTAGAGTTTTAATTCCAGATTTTTTTTATTGATTGAATACAAATTCATCTGCCCTGGTGGAATTTAAACCCTGGTCCTGGGAGTATTACCCTGTGTCTCTGGGTTACTAGTCCAGTGACAATATCTCTACATCACCACCTTTCTTGGGGGTTGGGTTGGGGTGGTGGTGCTTTGGGGTGGGGGGGTAGGGCGGGGGGATGGGTGTTGAGCTACAGTCATCGATCTCGTCCATGACTTTCCCCAAGTGGCCATTGTGTGAATTTAGACAGATGGAAAGGGGGCCATTTGACCCACTGGGTCTTATCTCACGATTCAACTTTCTCTCTCCACAGCCCATGTATTGTACCTGCTTTAAATCCCTAATTATTACTTAAAAGATGCAGTGCTCTCCGCTTCAACCACTCGGACAATCCGAGAATGGTTACTACGCAGAAGGAGGCTGGGGGACTCTGGCAAAATACTCCACATTCCAACAATGGAATATCTTCTCTCCCGACCCCCCCCCCCCCTCCTCACTGCTGGTGACCATTTTAATTTGGTCCCTTATTACTGACTCACCAGTAGTTTCACTCTGCAATAAGAGAAATAAATCTCTCGGCCTTCTCCACTCCGGTGCCAACGGACACAGAATCTCAAGTCTGTCTTCATAACTTTAGTTTCCCATCGATAGCATCATCCTGATGTAATCCTACACTGTCTGCTCTCGAGAACTCAGCTCTTTTGACAATGGCTGCACCAAAACTGAACCCAGTCCTATAACTGTCCTCAGTTTATAAATCCCAAATGCTGCTGTCATTTTCTATTTGGGAGTTGGATGTTTACACCCTCATCCTCCTCCCTAAGTGTTTTAATATTCTGCATCCAAATCAGTGATTTTAAATATCCAAAAAAAGGGCTCTGGGCTCCAGTTGTGACCGAAACCCATGATCACAATTCTTTCTGTCAAATAGAGCAACATCTATTCACACTCCGAGATTTCCCCTTCAACCTTATGGCCAGCTGTTTTCCCAATAAGTTTCTTGGGAGGCACACAGCATTGAAAAAATCTATATGCATCTATTGATCATTCTACTGATCATTCCTTATCAAATATTGGTGAGAGGTAAACTCCTCTTGCCATGGAACCCGTCATATCTCAAATAAAAGGCAGCACCTCGGGTAATGCAGTAATCCCTCAGTGCGCCTGCACTAATATACCCTGAGGACCATAATATACCCTGAGGACCATAGGGATAAGAGTAGGACATTTGAGCACCTTTAAAGCTCAGTCAGCTGAGCCACAAAATGAGCATCTTGGGTCAGCTTTCTCCTGTTTCAAAGTGAATTCTCCAATGTGACAGTAATAATGGGCTGAGGGGATTCTAGACCCCATTGTTGTGCCATTGTGCAGCAGAAAGAGTGAATGATGGAATTTTAAGGCCCCATCACAGTGGGGGTGGGGCTGTGAAATGCAGTGAGCCGCTCGAAACCCCACCGACTTTGGCTGGACTGTAAAACTCCACCCAATGGCTTTGCTGCAGATACACTGAGCGTGGAAGTAAACACAAAGTGCTGGAAGGACTCCACAGAGAGAAAGTTAACATTTCGAGTCTAATATGATCCTTTGGAAGAAACATTAACTCTGTTTCTCACCCGGCAGAGGCTGCCTGACCCGAGGCTTTCCAGCGTTTTCTGTTTTGTTTCAGATTTCCAGGGTCTGGTATTTTGCTTTTATTTTACTGAATTTGGAAATCTTTTTCATGGTCCCCCACCTGGGCAGAAGTTGATTCTGGTGCCCCAGGGTAATGAGAAGATAATAATGGTGTTTACTGTCCAGTGACCCTTAGCAGAGTTTGTGTGGAGCTATTACCCCTGCTGACTCTAATCGTTATTTGAAAAGTGACCACATAACAACAATTTATAATTAACTAGTGCCTGAATTAAATGTTCCCTGTGAAACGCTGGGACTGTCTAGCACCCACTGAATGAGTTAGCACCCTCTTGGGTCTTCCCAGGCACCCCCACTCCCCACCCGCCCCAATCTCTCTCAGGTGGAAGGAGGAAAGTGATGAATCAAACAATAATTCAAATGGGGTAGAGATGCAAAGGGATCTTTGGTGTTCGACTATGTTAAGGGTTCTTAATGCTGCTGGCCAAGCATCTTAGGACAGAACAAATGTATATCATATTTTGTGTAGCTGGTTCCTCTCCAGAATTTGTTGGGGTTATGGCTGTGAATTCAGGACAAAGAGACTTTACTGAGGCTGGTGACGTGGGCTTTGAGGTCAAAGAAGTGAGAACTGGAGCCTCTGCATCTGTCGGTAAGGAGTGTATGGAATCTGTGCGGTGAGGGCTCAGGAACCTGGCTGATTTGTTGCTTATTCTAGATCCAGCTGCTTGTGAAGCAACTTGGATAAGCAGTTGGGTGCCACAAGCACTACCTCTCATCTCTCCCCTTCCACAAGCCTTGCTCCTTGTGTCCCCCTCGCCCCTCACTCTCCTACAAAGATTCAGCTGTGAATGTGGAATCACTTTTTTTAGGAAGGTGAATATTGGGGCTTTCTGAGCTGGGGGATCCTGATGCATATGAATTAGGAGCAGGACAAGGCCACTCGGCCCCTTGAGCCTGCTCTGCCATTCAATAAGATCATCGCTGATTGTAACCTCAACCCCGCATTCCTGCCAACCCCCCCCCGATATCCTTTCACCCCCTTGTTAATCAAGAATCTATCTAGCTCTGCCTTAAAAATATTCAGACACTCTGCTTCCAACGCCTTTTGAGACAGAGTTCCAAAGACTCTCAACCCTCAGAAAATTTATCCTCATCTGTTTTAAATGGGCGATCCCTTATTTTTAAACAGTGTCCCTTTGTTCTAGATTCTCCCACAAGGGGAAACACCCTGTCCACATCCAACCTGTCAAGACCCCTCAGGATCTTAAAGGTTTCAGTCAAGTCGCCTCTCACTCTCCTAAACTCCAGCAGATACAAGCCTAACCTGTCCAACCTTTCCTCATAAGACAACCCACCCATTCCAGGTATTAGTCTGGTAAACCTTCTCTGAACTGCTTCCAATGCATTTACATCCTTCCATAAATAAGGAGACCAGTACTGTACACAATACTCTGAAGTGGTCTCTCAAACACCCTGTACAACTGAAGCATAACCTCCTTACATTTGTACTCAATTCCCCTCACAATAAATGATATTCTATTAGCTTTCCCTAATTACCTGCTGTACTTGCATACTAGCCTTTTGTGTTCATGCACAAGGTCCCTCTGAATCTGAGCTCCTCAACCTCTCACCATTTAGATAATAAGCTTTTTTATTCTTCCTGCCAAAATGAACAATCTCACATTTGCCCACATTGTTCTCCATTTGCCAGATCTTTGCCCACTCACTTAACCTGTCTATGTCCCTTTGTAACTTCCTTATATCCTCTTCACAATTTACTTTCCTACCTATCTGTGTCATCAGCAAATTTAGAAACCATTCCTTCGGTCTCTATATCCAAATTATTTATGTAAATTGTGAACAGTTGAGGCCCCAGCGCTGATTCCTGTGGCACACCACTCGTCACATCCTGTCAACCAGACAAAGACCCACTTATACATACTCTCTGCTTCCTGTTAGCTAGCCAATCTTCTGTCCATGTCAATATGTTACCCTCTACACCATGAGCTTTAATCTTCTGCAGTAACATTTGATGTGGCACTTCATCAAATGCCATCTGGAAATCTGAGTACATCCACTGGTTCCCCTTTATCCACAGCACATGTGACTCCTTCAAAGAACCCCAATAAATTGCTTAAATATGATTTCCCTTTCTCAAAACCATGCTGACACTGCCTGATTACCTCGAGTTTTTCTAAGTGCCCTGCTATAACATCTTTAATAATAGCTTCTAACATTTTCCCTATGACAGATGTTAGGATAACTGGCCCATAGTTTCTTGCTTTCTGTCTCCCTCTCTTTTTGAATAAAGGAGTTACATTGGCTATTTTCCAGTCTAATGGAACCATACAAGAATCCAGGGAATTTCAGAAAATTAAAACCAATGCACCAATTATCTCACTAGCCACTGCTTTCGAGACTTTAGCGTGAAATCCATCTGGACCTGGGGATTTGTCAGCCTGCAGCCACAACAATTTGCTTAACACCACTTTCCTGGTGATTGTAATTTTCCCAAGTTTCTCCCTGCCTTCCATTTCCTGATTTACAGCTATTTCCAGGATGTTACTTATGTCCTCTATAGTGAAGACCAAAGCAAAATATTTGTTTACTTCATCTGTCATCTCCCTACTTTCCATTATCAATTCTCCAGAAGCACTCTCCATAGGACCAATGCTCACTTTATTAACTCTTATTTAAATATCTATAGAAGCTCTTGCTGTCAGTCTTTATATTACTAGCTAGCTTTCTCTCATACTCTAATTTTTCTCTCCTTTATTAATCTTTTTGTCGTTCTTTGTTGTTCTTTATATTCTTTCCAATCTCTGACCTGCCACCCATCTTTGTGTAATTACCTGCTTTTTCTTTAAGTTTGATACTGTCTTTAACTTTTTTAGTTAACCATGGATGGTGGTGGGCCCTCCCCTTGGAATGTTTCTCTCTCATGGGAATGTGCCTATTCTGTGTATTCTGAAATATCCAAGTTTAAAATACTAGTCTTGGGCACTTGTTTTTCCCTCAAAATGAATGGAAAATTCAATCATATTATGATCGCTTCACTAGATGGTTATCAATTAATCCCCTCTCGTTCAGTACCAGGCCTAGTATAGCCTGCTGTCTAGTTGGCTCCAGAATGTGCTGCATCCTGAGAATATTCTATGGGCTTCTCATCTACTCTACCTTTGCCCAGCTGATTTTTCCAGTTTATATGTAGATGATTATTGCTGCACCTTTCCGACAAGCTCCCATTATCTCTTTTATGCTCTGTCCTACTGTCCAGTTACAATTCGGGGTCCTGTACACCACAACCACAAGCGACTTCTTGCCGTTATCATGCTTCATCTCAGCCCAAGCTGCTTGTACACCCTGGTTTCCTGAACTTAAGTCATCCCTCTCTAATGTGCTCAAACCATTAATTAACAGAGCCACCCTCCATCTTTTCCTAACTTCCTGTCCTTCCTAAATATTCAGGTCCCAATCTGTCATCCTGTAAGCATATCTCTCTAATGGCTATCAGATCATACTTCTTTATTTCTATTTGCACTCAGTTCTTGTTTTGTTTCGAATGCTGGCTTTCGGAGCTGGGGTTTACGGAACTTGACATCATCTTCCTCCTGTTTTCTCACTTCTCTCCTGAGGGTATAACTGACTGGGCTGCAGTCCCAGGACACAAGGGGCCCTGCCTCCTACATGAGGCTAGAGTGCGAGGAAGGATAGTTAACTGTGGAGGTCCTGACATTCAATCTCCCTGTTTTTTTAAAATGGAATTATCTTCCAGGAATGTGAATTCTAATCTGAATCTGAGACTAAATTGTGACTCTGATGTAGATTAGTGTGAACAGGACTTGTCCTGAATTAGGATATGGGCAGCAGAATTTTGGTTGAGCTCAAGTTTGAAGAGGGTGGCATAGAGAGGTGGGATGTCCCCTGGAAAGTGTTGGAATTGTCAAATCTGAGGTATGAGGGTTTCGGCAACAGGGGAGCTGAAGCCAGTGCAGAGGCTGGCAATGTCAAAGCAGGCAGACTTAGTGATGGATAGGATGTGGGTTTGGGAAATCAGTCCAGGGTCAAATATGACACCAAGATTGCAAACAGCCAGGTTGAGCCTCAGGAGAATTGTCAGGGAGTGGGATGGAGTCTGTAGTGAGAGAATGGAGTATTCCCAATAATTAGCTGCTGGAAAATGTTCCTCCCTACTAGAGAAGCAGCACAACAAATCTGAAGGAGGGGGTGAGAAAAGTGATGAGGGAAACTTGCGTTTAATACTGACTACATGCTGCTGCTGTTTGAGAACACTCTTCAATTAATGCCTTATTCCTTGTAGCTCCGAGCATTATCCAGTCTGAGGCAGACTCCCAGGATTTGGAAAGGTTCAATGCCAGTGAAGACTCTTGGCTAAGTTCTGTAGATGAGGGGGACTTGAGTGAAGAACCCACATCAAAGAAATATAAAAACCGGACAGTCTTCAGCACTGAGCAGCTACGTGTTCTTCAACAACGCTTCCAGCTGCAGCACTATGTGACTGCGTCAGAGAGGCAGGACCTGGGGAATGCGATAGGACTGACCAGTCAGCAGGTAATGTGTGTACATGGTGGGAGAGGAGGAGGTGGAGGAGGAGGGAGTGGGGGTGGGGGGGTGCGAACTACTGATTCTTTGCATCATCCTGTGTCCTGAAGCATGTTGTAAATAATCCAGTACCAATGGATAGGATTTGGAGGGAGGGAGTGATGGGGGAAAGAGTGTTGTGGGCATTAAGATTTACAGATGCTGCTGATTGTAAATCTTAACCGTGTGTTTAGGGTCTACATTTGACTTGGCCCCAGATTTCCTCGCTTTATCTGCGTAGACTTGTGATCGTTTGATAGACATGTTCAAAGTCATGAAAAGTTTTGATAAAATAAATAGAGTAACTGGTTCCAGTATCAGGAGGGCCAGTAACCAGGCAGCACAGGTTTAAGATAACTGCCAATCATCCACAGGCAGCCACTTGTATTTACACAGTAAGTTGTTGTGATCTGGAGGAGGCTGCTTGTCACTAGATGAACTGATCCTGCACAGGACCAGCAGACATAAAAACAAAATACTGCAGATGCTGGAAATCGAATAAAAATAGAAAATGCTGAAAAACTCAGCAGGTCTTCTGTCTTGTAACCATTCTGATTCAATGGAAGGCAGTGGAAGCAGATTCAATAGTAATTTTCAAAAGGTAATTGGGTAACTACTCGGGAAATTTGCAGGGCTATGGGGAATGAGCAGGGGATGTATAACTAATTGGATAGCTCCTTCCAAGAACAAGCATGTTAGAGCCATTGTTAGCACAGTCGGGCCATATTACCTGTCTCTTCTACCAAAATAATCACCTCACTTTTTTCTGTATTAAATTCCATCTACCCGTTTTCTGCCCAATCTGCAAGCCTATCTATATCTTGTAGTCGATTAGTATCATTTCCAGAATCCAGAATTTTACTATGGTCTTTGCATGTGGTAGGGTCTTGGAATATTATCACAAGGTCACGTTAAATCCAACTGAGAAGGTGCTGCCTGCCCTGCTAGCTCTTTCTGCAGTTCACGTTTTTGTAAAATGTCTAATTAGGGAAACGCTTTCAGAGAACAATGCAATGCCACTATGCAAGAGGTAGAAACTTTTGGAATGTGAGTTTCAATGATTTGATGTCTAATTCTGACTCATGCCCATTATGGAGATGATTTTGTCTTTGTATCTAGGCTGTGTTATGTGGAAAATCCCATTTTGTAAAAGTACTCAAGAATTAAAGATGTACAAATGGAGTGTGAACTGTGGTGTTTTGTGAATAGGGCAGCTGTGATACTGTGTCCAAATCTTTCTCTCCTTCCTCCAGACAGACATACTGGAGCCACTGGTACCTTTTGTTCTGCTAATGAGCTGCTTAGTACCTGTGGCCAGAGGTCTGAGGCTGTAAGCAGGAGCCTGCGACCCTGAGCACATGCTTCGCAAATCAAAAGACAGGTCTTAGTGCCAATTTGTTGGTCAATGATTAACTCTTTGACTCAATTAGGTTAGATTGTTGGAGGTTAATGCTCAATTAGAGAATTGAGCACATAATCCAGACTGGAACTCAGTGCTGCATCATCTGAGATGCTGCCTTTCAGATAAGGCCCTGGAACCATAGACAAGTTACAGTGCAGAAAGAGGCTGCACTGGCCAAATAGAAAAGTTAAGCTAGCCGTTCATTTTCATTCCACTTTCCAGCACCTGCTCCATAGCCTTGCAGGTTACAACACTTCGGGTGCAGATCCCAGTACCTTTTTAAACGATAAAAGCAAAATACTGTGGTTGCTGGAAATCTGAAACAAAACACATTGCTGGGAAAACTCAGCAGGTCTGACAGCTCTGGAGAGAAATACAGACTTAATGTTTTGAGTCTGTCTGACTCAGAGCAGATTAAGTTCTGATGAGTCATACAGACTCGAAACATTAAGTCTGTCTTCCTCTCCACAGATGCTGTCAGACCTGCTGAGTTTTTCCAGCAATTTTTGTTCTGTTACTGGAGGAAGTGTATGCCTAAGGAAGAATCCTGACTAATGCTAGGCGGTTAATGTCCCTGCAAGGCAGGCCTGAAACTTACTAGTTTCTTGCTGTGCTTCCACTAGTCATATTTAATTAAATATGTTAATCTAAAATCCCCTGGTTAGAAGAATGAGACACAGTCTCACTGAAACATATAAAATCCTTGCAAAGGCTAACTGTTTCTCTCGGTTTGAGCATCTATAGCAGGCTGGACTGGGGAAGGGGTTATCTCAGGATGAGGGTTGGTTATTTTGCACTGAGAAAAGGAGACATTCCTTCATTCAGAAGATTGTGTGTTTTTAGAATTCTGTACTCCAGCAGGTTGTGGACTCTCAGCCATTGAGTATATTTAGGGCTGAGGTTGAGAGATTCTTAGCCATAGACAGAATTGAGGAATAAGGATGTAGGGCAAAGCAGTGCAGCTAATGTAGAACTTCAGCCATCAACTTGTTGAATGGCAGAGCAGGTTCAGAGCCAAAAGCCCTAATCCTATGTTGTTCCTCTGGATGTCTTCAGAAATCAGAACTAGTTTATATAGAATGGTTACAGTACAGAGAGGCCATTTGGCCCATTGCAACCATTCTATCTCTGCAAGAGCACCTTGGCTAGCCCCACCCTCTGCCTTTCCCTATGACAGTGCAATCTTCTTTCCTGATAATTTTCCAATTCGCTTTCATTTTTCATTTTATATTACCTCATTTTGTTCTTCCTAGAGAAATGTTTCACACTCCCCTTCTTTTGTAACTCGTGTTTTCAATATTCCGTCCTGCTCTCCACTAACTACATCATGGGTAGCAGAGCTGTGATTGGTATGGCCTGCTGATGTAGAGCTTTGTGATACTACTCTTGGGAAGTCCTGGCACACGTTAAGGGTTTCTGTTATTAAGGGAATTCATTTTTTTTTTTAGGTGAAGACCTGGTTTCAGAATCGTCGCATGAAGGTGAAACGCATTCTGAGGGAGCCAATTCCTGGCCCTCAGTTTGGCTTTCTACACACAGACCTGTCTCGGGTGAGTTCATGTGTAGCCATCCATAGTTTGCTGCACTGAGTTCACAAGGGACTTGGGCTGTCTGGCGGAACAGGGTAATGTTTTGGGGAGAAGGTCTTTGCTTTTTCAACTGCGTCCTCTTGTATCATTGTGAATTAGGACCAAAAGTTAAATTGCAAAGCTAACTGTAAACTTGGGGGTTTACCACAGACAAGGTTCTATCCATTGAGAATCCCCTGATGTTGGGTTAAGGTCCATAATGAGGGATGCCAGCAAGCTTAAAAGCATTCCACAGAGATTACAGCAGGATATTTGGTCCAAGCAGTCCAGGTCTTCATCTCCCACAGGAGCAATATCCTGTCCTGTCCCATCCCCACATCTGTTATTTCCGTCCATCATCCAACATATTGAACATTGAAATATAAACTGAAAATGCTGGAAAAACTCAGCAGGCCAGGCCATAACTGTGGAGAGAGACATGTATTGTTCCAGGTCAGCATATTAAATGTTATGGTCTCTGCTCCAATCTCCACGCATTCCACAGACTGTGTACAAAGAGAATTTCTTCTGGCTTGTTCTAAATCTTTTGCATTTAGCTGTGTTCCAATCAGTGGTGAGGAATTTCTTCCCAGTTGCTCTTTCTCAACTGTGACTTCTCTCTAAGTGATGTGAAATGTGAGCCAGCCTGTTTCCAAATACTAACTTCTATTTTTTTCTATTAATGTTAAACATTTCTAACAGCTCATAATCTCTACCCCAAGTTTCTGTCATTAGAAGAGTAAGTGAATGACTGAATAAAAATGCAAAGTGCTGAAAATCTCAGCTGATCTGGCAGCATCTTTTAATGTTGCAGATCTGTGATCTATCATCAGAACTGGAAGAAGTTAGAAGTGTAGATTTTGAGCGCGTGGAAGCGGGAATGAGAGGGAAGGACAGTCTGTGACGTCTGCAGGGTAGAAGAGATTAAATAATGATAAAGATTCATGGTGCAAGGCAAACTGCAAAGTTGTGTTTTTAAGCCTGAAATAAAAACAGAAAATGCTGGAAAAACTTAGTAGGTCTGGCAGCATCTGTGGAGAGAGAAACAGTTAACGTTTTGAGTCCAAATGACCCTTCTCCAGGCTTTTTGAAGCCTGTTGTGTTTGCAGTAGTTTGTGAATGCTGTTGTATTTACAGTAGTTTTCATTTCTTGCTCTTTGCAGAATAACCCTATGGTGTATGGGAAACCATCGGATTACATGAAGCAACAGCTTACTGGCTACTCACTGCCACATCTATTGCCCAGACAGCTGGTGTCATCTCCCAGCAAGCAATGGTCCAATCCAGGGCCTGTGTATCCTCCTTTGGGAAAATTTCAGTCCACAGTCATCAAAAGCGAGTTACAATATACTAATCAGTCCGTCAACTTTTCTATTAAGAAACAAGCCATTGCGCTCTCCTCACAGCCAGAGCTGGAGCCAATGAAAATCCCAGTGACTTCCTACAGTCACACTATCCCAGGGCAACACTTTGACTTCTCCCTCCAGCAAGCCTTGGCCAGGCCTGGGCATGTTCAGCAAGGCCAGCCATATGAGATGCAAATACCTGCTGGGGATGAACTTCATTATGAAAAGGTTATCATTTCCTAGAGCCCCTATTGGTGATTAGGCTGAAGATATTAACCTTTTTCTGTTACTTGTCCAGTACAGAGAATCATTGGGTTGCAGAGGGGAAATGTTGACACCTGTGAAGCAGCTCTCCATCCACACAAACACAATTGCAGTCGTGTTACAACTCCATCCTACTCTCTGTAGATCCTGTGGACAGCCTCTCCTTAAATCTCCGGGTGCTGTGCCCTGAGTGTGCACACTCACTCAGTGTGTGTGTGTCTCTCTCTCTCGCTCGCTCGCTCTCTCTCGCTCGCTCGCTCTCGCTCGCTCGCTCTCGCTCGCTCTCGCTCGCTCTCGCTCGCTCTCGCTCGCTCTCGCTCGCTCGCTCTCGCTCGCTCGCTCTCGCTCGCTCGCTCTCGCTCGCTCTCGCTCGCTCTCGCTCGCTCTCGCTCGCTCTCGCTCGCTCTCGCTCGCTCTCGCTCGCTCTCGCTCTCGCTCGCTCTCGCTCTCGCTCGCTCTCGCTCTCGCTCGCTCTCGCTCTCGCTCGCTCTCGCTCTCGCTCGCTCTCGCTCTCGCTCGCTCTCGCTCTCGCTCGCTCTCGCTCGCTCTCTCTCTCTCTCGCTCGCTCTCTCTCTCTCTCGCTCGCTCTCTCTCTCGCTCGCGCTCTCTCTCGCTCGCGCTCTCTCTCGCTCGCGCTCTCTCTCGCTCGCGCTCTCTCTCGCTCGCGCTCTCTCTCGCTCGCGCTCTCGCTCGCTCGCGCTCTCTCTCGCTCGCGCTCTCTCTCGCTCGCGCTCTCTCTCGCTCGCGCTCTCTCTCGCTCGCGCTCTCTCTCGCTCGCGCTCTCTCTCGCTCGCGCTCTCTCTCGCTCGCGCTCTCTCTCGCTCGCGCTCTCTCTCGCTCGCGCTCTCTCTCGCTCGCGCTCTCTCGCTCGCTCGCGCTCTCTCGCTCGCTCGCGCGCTCTCGCTCGCTCGCGCTCTCTCGCTCGCTCGCGCGCTCTCGCTCGCTCGCGCGCTCTCGCTCGCTCGCGCGCTCTCGCTCGCTCGCGCGCTCTCGCTCGCTCGCGCGCTCTCGCTCGCTCGCGCGCTCTCGCTCGCTCGCGCGCTCTCTCTCGCTCGCGCTCTCTCTCGCTCGCGCTCTCTCTCGCTCGCGCTCTCTCTCGCTCGCGCTCTCTCTCGCTCGCGCTCTCTCTCGCTCGCGCGCTCGCTCGCTCGCGCGCTCTCGCTCGCTCGCGCGCTCTCGCTCGCTCGCGCGCTCTCGCTCGCTCGCGCGCTCTCGCTCGCTCGCGCGCTCTCGCTCGCTCGCGCTCTCTCGCTCGCTCGCGCGCTCTCGCTCGCTCGCGCGCTCTCGCTCGCTCGCGCGCTCTCGCTCGCTCGCGCGCTCTCGCTCGCTCGCGCTCTCTCGCTCGCGCTCTCTCGCTCGCTCGCGCTCTCTCGCTCGCTCGCGCTCTCTCGCTCGCTCGCGCTCTCTCTCGCTCGCGCTCTCTCTCGCTCGCGCTCTCTCTCGCTCGCGCTCTCTCTCGCTCGCGCTCTCTCTCGCTCGCGCTCTCTCTCGCTCGCGCTCTCTCTCGCTCGCGCTCTCTCTCGCTCGCGCTCTCTCTCGCTCGCGCTCTCTCTCGCTCGCGCGCTCTCTCGCTCGCGCGCTCTCTCGCTCGCGCGCTCTCTCGCTCGCGCGCTCTCTCGCTCGCGCGCTCTCTCGCTCGCGCTCTCGCGCGCTCTCGCTCGCTCGCTCGCTCTCGCGCTCGCGCGCTCTCTCGCTCGCGCGCTCTCTCGCTCGCGCTCTCGCGCGCTCTCGCTCGCTCGCTCGCTCTCGCGCTCGCTCGCTCTCGCGCTCGCTCGCTCTCGCGCTCGCTCGCTCTCGCGCTCGCTCGCTCTCGCGCTCTCTCTCTCTCGCTCGCTCGCTCTCGCGCTCTCTCTCTCTCGCTCGCTCTCGCGCTCTCTCTCGCTCGCTCGCTCTCGCGCTCTCTCTCGCTCTCGCGCTCTCTCGCTCTCGCGCTCTCTCGCTCTCGCGCTCTCTCGCTCTCGCGCTCTCTCGCTCTCGCGCTCTCTCGCTCTCGCGCTCTCTCGCTCTCTCGCTCTCTCGCTCTCTCGCTCTCGCGCTCTCGCGCTCTCGCGCTCTCTCGCTCTCTCGCTCTCTCGCTCTCTCGCTCTCTCGCTCTCTCGCTCTCTCGCTCTCTCGCTCTCTCGCTCTCTCGCTCTCTCGCTCTCTCGCTCTCGCGCTCTCTCGCTCGCTCTTGCGCTCTCTCGCTCGCTCTTGCGCTCTCTCGCTCGGTCTCGCGCTCTCGCGCTCTCTCGCTCGCTCTCGCGCTCGGTCTCGCGCTCTCTCGGTCTCGCGCTCTCTCGCTCGCTCTCGCGCTCTCTCGCTCGGTCTCGCGCTCTCTCGCTCGGTCTCGCGCTCTCTCGCTCGGTCTCGCGCTCTCTCGCTCGGTCTCGCGCTCTCTCGCTCGGTCTCGCGCTCTCTCGCTCGGTCTCGCGCTCTCTCGCTCGGTCTCGCGCTCTCTCGCTCGGTCTCGCGCTCTCTCGCTCGGTCTCGCGCTCTCTCGCTCGGTCTCGCGCTCTCTCGCTCGGTCTCGCGCTCTCTCGCTCGGTCTCGCGCTCTCTCGCTCGGTCTCTCCTCCTCCACACCCGGCATCTGGTTTTGCCATATTCCTTTTTTTTAATATTTGACACTGACACCAAAGATTTCAATGCTTCCTCCAACCATTCTGAAAGATCTCTCTACATTATTTTAGCCTAACTTTATTTTTTATACTTCTGAAGAAAATTGATTAAAAACAAACGTATGAAAAATGGAGATAAGAAACAAATATTGAATTTATGTCCAGCACATTTGAATGTTAGTGTGTCCCTGGGTAACTGGCTCTGGCTGGAGGTTGTGTTCTGAGAGCTACCAGCTGTAACTTTCATTCCTGGCCCCGCTAGTCCTGACTTTCTGAGCTGGTTCCTGGTGTTGGGAGGAAGGAGTGAGGAAACTCCATCAACCGGCCCTGGGAGAAGCAGCTACTCAAGGGGATTCTAGCTGAAAAATAATTGATTTTATATTTGCTGATTAGTTGCTGAGCTCAGTCCTTGTTCCAGAGTCTGGCCTGTGTGTTCTCACTGGCCATGGTTCAGCACAACATCAGCCAACCTGCTGTAATATTGTCAGATTTTAAATATTCAGTGTTTTTAAACGTAGCCTGATATGTCTTTCTCATCATGATGTTAACATAAGACTTCAATAAAACTACAGAATTCTCTGTCCTGCTGGCTCTTTTTGTAACTCACTCGAGGTTGGCTGCAGAGTCCTGGATTCAGTGTCAGTGTGGGTTTCATTTGAAAGTTTCCATTTCTGTAGCATCTTTCACAACTTTAGGATATCCCAATGTGCTTCAGAGCCAATGAAATACTTGGAAGTGTTGATTTTTGGTACTGCAAACTCCCACCAATTAAAAGTGGAAATACTCCTCACTCTGGCAGCATCTGTGGCGGACAAACTGATTTGATGTTTCATCAAAACTGGAGAAAGTTAGAAATGTTCTAAGCAAGTGCAGGGAAAGAGAGTGTGAGGGGAAAATGTGGAGGGAAATGATGCAGGGCAAAAGGTGCTGGAAATCAGTGAAGAAACAAAAGATGGATCATGGGAAGCTCCATATAGGATAACGGCAGAAATATCTCCAGCACCTACACTCCTCAAGGGTGCGGAGGGAGGGGGGAGAATAGGGATAATTGTCAACATCCGCAATTGTTGAACATTCAGGAAGCTGCAAAGCACCTAATCAAGAGATGATGTTCCTCAAGCTTTAATTACAATGGCAAATGTTCAAGTAAACATCGGCTGACGTCTAGACTGAATGGAGACATATTGAAGGAGCTTCCCCGGCTCTTCTTTGAATCCTATCATGTGCAGAGCTGCCCCTCTGACAGGGCAGCGCTCCCGCAGTGGGGTGTTGGTCTGGATTTTGGGGCTCAGGTGGTCTTGACCTCACAATATTTTGCCTCAGGTGTGAGAGCTATCACTGAGACAAGACACTGAACCTTGCCAGGAATATTCTGACCCCAGATTCTGCTGCAGTGCTGGAGAGGTTGCTCTTCATGTGACACTTGGTGACAGGAACTAGATGTTGTCTCTGATATACACAGAGACTTATGTACACACTCACATCAGCTCAATATGTAGTCAGGAAAACTGCCTGATTTCCCACCCCCCCCCCCCCCACCCCACCCACCCAATGCCACCACCCTTCTAACCTAGGGTGTTGATAATAGAAATTTATAGCATGGAGGGAGGCCATTCAGCCCCTAGTGTCTACATTCCCTGATGAGGAGCAAAGCAATCTAATCCCACTTGATGTTTGCAGAATTTCAAGTGCACACTGTGATATGGTTCTAGGATCAATCTTACCACCAAATCAGCACAAAACCTATTGTTCGTTGGATAAAAAATGTATTCACAATGACTTTCCTTTTGGTTTGTTGTACTCCTCTCAGTGAGTCTCAGTCATGTTTAAGAGTTTCAATTCCAGCTTTTCTCTATCTCCAGCCTATCACTCAAAATATCATTGGTATTTATTTCCCCAAGGTTATCTCTTTACTGGATTGTGTTAAACTGCCATAAGCACAAATAAGGCTGGAAACACTGAGAAGATTGGGCAACATCTGTGTAAAGTAATCAAATATCTGCTCTCCCTTGAATCCATCGTAATCTGCAATAACAACAGAAAATGCTGGAAATACACTGCAGTTCTGGTAGCTCCTGTGGAGACAGAGACAGAGAGAAAATGAACATTTCAGGACAAAGAATTTTCATCAGAATTATGGAAACTTGGAAATGTAATTGGTTTTAATGAAATGAAAGCTGGGGAGTGAGGGAAAGGACCAAAGGGCATAGGATTATGTCACAAGATGTGAGGCACTAAACTGCAGTTTCATCTGGCAGGGTTAATTCAAACACAAAAGCATCAATTTCTGAAGCAGTCATCCAGACTTGAAATGTTAATTCTGTTTCTCTCCACAGATGCTGAGTTTTTTTCCCAGTATTTTCTGTTTTTATTTTAAAATGTCAGGTAGGATGGATTCCAATTATCAAAATCCTAAAACAATACTGCACATGAGGCCATTCAGCCCATCATGTCTATGCCAACTCTTTGTAAGAGCTTTCTAATTAGTTCCACTCTCCACTGCTGCCCCTCACTCTTTCCCCCATGACTTGGAAAAAATAATTATCCAATTCCCTGTTGAAAGTTCCTGTTGAATGTGCTTCCACCGCCCTTTCAGGCAGCGCCTTCCAGATCACAATAACTCGCTGTGTAAATAAACCTTCCCCTCTGGTTCTTTTCCCGATTCTCTTCAATCTGTGTCCCTCTGGTTACCAACCCTCCTGCCACTGGAAACAATTTTTCCTGATTTACTCTAACCAAACCCCTCATGATTTTGAATGCATGGATTCAATCTCCCCCTTAACCTTCTCTGCTCTAAGGAGAACAATCCCAGCTTCTCCAGTGTCTCCACATGAACTGAACTCCCTCAGCCCTGGGAACATTCTAGTAAATCTCCCTCCACACCCTCCCCAAGGCCTGGACATCCTTCCTAAAGGGCAGAGCCCAGAATTGGGGACAATTCTCCAGCTGGGGACTAACCTGTGATTTAGAAAAGGCCGTGTTTTTGTTGTCACTGAGTTCTGTGGAAGGGTCATGAGGACTCGAAACGTCAACTCTTTTCTTCTCCGCCGATGCTGCCAGACCTGCTGAGTTTTCCCAGGTAATTCTGTTTTTGTTTTGGGTTTCCAGCATCCACAGTTTTTTGTTTTTATCTCTGTGTTTTTGTAACCCTGCTATGATATTTAAGGCTCTTATCTTTATTCTTCTCAATTTGTGTCACCTTCAAAAGCAACTCTGCAGATTTGAATGGTCTTAATTACGGGAATTTCGTCCTGGAAGTTAAATTAAATGTAAATTTTCTGCATTTGAGGAGATTACATTCAGAAGGTGTTCTTACCTGATGTTTTTCACACCTCCGCCGCCTCTCTGATCACATTCCGTTTGCATTTGAATAGATTCGGCCGGAGGTAAGTGTAAATGGTTCAGGACAGAAAAACAGGTCATTTGAGCTCCCAGCGAGTGCAGGGACATCACATTTGCAGAGCTCTCTCTAACACGGCCAGAATGGAGGGTCTATACCCCGACTACCTGCCAGGATTCCCAGTTCCAGATTTACAGGAGGACGGCTTCAGCAGGGAATTTCTAGCCTACAATCGGATCAATTCGGATTTTACAGCCTCTTCCTATAACATGTGCGGCAGCGACGACATCCAGTCTGAACATCTAAGCATCAGTTCCCCATGTCAGTAAAAATGGTTTACTCACCCTCTCGCTCTGGGTGTGGTGTTGGGGTGTGGACTCCGGGTTGGGGGGTGGACTCTGGGTTGGGGTGTGGACTCCGGGTTGGGGGGTGGACTCTGGGTATAGGCTGGGCTCCGGGTGGAAATGCAGGACTAGGTTTAGTGTAATTTTTGCTGTTGGAGGGTTTCAGAATGGGCTTGTCTGTAAATTGTGTCTCTCTCCGCAGCTCCTGGATACAGCGCCAGCCCCGCCAACGACCAGGAAATTCCCGGAACCGGAGTCTGGAATCCGCCAGGTGAGAAATGAATGAAAGGAAAATTCTGCGGATAAAAGCAAAAAAACTGCGGATGCTGAAAATCCAAAACAAAGACAAAAATACCTGCAAAAACTCAGCAAGTCCGGCAGCATCTGTGGGGAGGGACACAGTTAATCTTTCGAGTGTGTCTGAACTTTCTATTCTGTTCTGTTGAACAGTCATGCGGACTGGAAAGATTAACTGTGCTCCTCTGTACAGATGCTGCCAGAGCTGCTGAGTTTTTGCAGGTATTTTTGTTTGTGTTATGAAAATTCTGTGGATGCGGGAAGTCTGAAAGCCAAACAGAAAATGCTGGAAAACGCGGTGATTGTGAAGCAGGTTCATGTTAGTCTGGAAATGGTAACTCTCTCTCTCCACAGACACTGCCGGACCTTGTGAGATTTTCCAGCCTTTTCTGTTTGGGTTTTAGGTCCGGAATGAAAAAGTGACCAAAATATAATCCGGGAAGCGCCGAATCAAATTCAATCCGAATTGGTTCAAAGTCTTTGTTTTTAGTCAATGTTAATTGGGATTGGGAAAGGCGGGAATATGTATGTATCTATCGGAGAAACCTCTTTCCTTTAGTGGCACAAAGTTCATTTTCAAATCATTTCGGCGCTTAAACCCGAGTGAAATTCAAATGGGACGAGAAATAGAGCAGGGCCCAGGGGCTGAGAATTCCTCATGTGAACGATTTGAATTTTCACCCCAACAGGTTCCAGTGTCTCCAGACGCAGCAGCAGCGAGTCTGAGCGAGGAAGTGACCCCAGGAGAGCCGAGCTTCCCAGAGCCCGAGTCCGGACCGTGTTTAGCGAGCAGCAGAAAAGAATTTTAATGGAAAGCTTTCAAAGGCAGAAGTATATTTCTCCCCAGGAACGGGCAGAGATCGCCAACAACTTGGGACTTACTTGTAAACAGGTAATGGCTTTATTGGGCGGGCGAGGTTACTGAGAACAGGGTGAGGGGTTTGTATGGAGGGTCCAGGGAAACTGGGATTGTTCTCCTGAAGGGGATTTCATCGATTCCTCAAAATGCTGAGGTGTTTTGCGAGAATAAATAAAGATGCCGCTGGGACTGTGAGCGATTTAATACAGTAAGTTTAAACGTCACCAGACTGATCCCTGAGATGGCGAGATTGTGCTCTGAGCAGAGACTGAGGAGACATAGAAACTAGGAGCAGGAGTAGGCTATTCGGCCCTTCGAGACTGCTGCACCATTCATTAGGATCATGGCTGATCATCCAACTCAATAACCTGCTCCCGCTTTCTCCCCATATCCTTTGATCCCTTTCGCCCCAAGAGCTATATCTAACTCCTTCTTGAAAACATACAATGTTTTGGTCTCAACTACTTTCTGTGGTAGCGAATTCCACTGGCTCACCACTGTCTGGGTGAAGAAATTTCTCCTCATCTCAGTCCTAAATGGTCTACCCCGTATTCTCAGACTGTGACCCCTGGTTCTGGACTCCCCCACCATCGGGAACAACCTTCCTGCATCTACCCTGTCTAGTCCTGTTAGAATTTTATAGGTTTCTATGAGATCCCCCCTCATTCTTCTGAACTCCAGTGAATATAATCCTAATCGACTCAATCTCTCTTCATATGACAGTCCCACCATCCCAGGAATCAGTCGGGTAAACCTTCGCTGCTCTCCCTCTATAGCAAGAGACTGGGCCTGTGTTCTCTAGAGTTTAAAAGAATGAGAGGGGATTTGATTGAAGCATACAAAATTCGTCCAGTGCTCCACAGATTAGATGCAGGAAGGATGTTTCCTCTGTCTGGGGGTGGGGCTGGGGGAGCTAGAAACAGGGATATAGTCTCAGAATAAGGGGCAGGCTATTTAGGACTGAGTGGAGGATGAATTTCTTCACTCCGAGGGTGGGAAATCTCTGCAATTTGCTGCCCCAGAGGTTGTAGAGGCTCAGGCATTGAATATGTTCAAGACAGAAATCGATACATGACTGGATATTAAAGATATCAAGGGATATGGGGACTAGTGGGAAAATGCCATTGGAGATCAGCCATTATCTAATTGAATGGTGAATCAGACTCAAGGGGCTGAATGGCCTCCTCCTGCTCCTATGTTACTATGTAAAGCACTGTTTGAAAAGGGGTTGGAGAGGGAGGAAGCTGATTCAAATGTAACTTTCAGAATGGAATTAGATAAATAGTGTCTGTGTAAAAATGTTCAGGGTTTGAGAGGAGTGGGACTAATTGGATAGCTCTTTCTAAGAGCTGGCACTGGCCTACAGAGAACTTAAGCAATGTATCTTCACCAAAAGCATTAATTCCATGCTTTTATTAATTTTAGGTCAAAACATGGTATCAGAATAGAAGGATGAAGGTTAAACGCAGACAAGGTATCCAACCCCCAGCAACCTCATGGAATCAATCAAATTTCAGTCCCATTTCTTCACAGGTAGGAAACTGAATCATGAAATACATTGACTATCCCAGGATTACAGTATCTGCTCCCTATCCCTGTCCAGACTATCCCGGGATTACAGTGTCCCCTCCACATCCCTTTTCCAAGCTATCCTGGGATTGCAATGTCCACTCCACATCCCTGTCACAACTATCCTGGGATTACAATGTCCACTCCACAACTCTGTCCCGACTATCCTGGGATTACAGTGTCCATTCCATACCTCTGTCCCAACCATCCTGGGATTATAGTATCTGCTCTGTATCCCTGTCCCGACTATCCCAGGATTACAGTGTCCACTCTGTATCTCTGTACTGACCTATGCTGCTGTCATTTATTTTGGGGCAGAATGTGAAGGTTTCCAGAACTGCAGAAAAAGATTCAGGAGAAATGGTTCTAGTGACGAGGGAATTCCATTATGTGGATAGTTTGGAGAAGTTGGGGCTGTTCTCCTTGGAGAAGAGAAGAGGAAGGTGTTCAAAACCATGAGCAGTCTAGACAGAAAAGGTGGAGAGAAACTGTTCCCATTGCCAGAAGTGTTGAGAACCATAGGACACCTAAATAAGATGAACAACAAAAGAACCGCAGGTTATACAAGAGAAAAATCTCTTTACTGAGTGAGTGTTTAGGACCTGGAATGCATTGCCTGAGTGGCAGAGGCAGATTCATTAATGGCTTTCAAAAGAGAAATGGATAAGCACCTGATGGGCAAATAAATTGGAGGGCTTTGGGGAATGGGTGGGAGAGTGGGGCTATGTGAGTTGCTCTTGCAGAAATGGGTCAAATGGCCTCCATCTGTGTTGTAACCATCCTGTGATGAAGTGCTGCTGGTATAGTTCCATCATTCCTGTGGGCCCAACTCACTTTAACAGTTTTCTTTACCTCTCTGTGGTATTTAATTAGCTGCTCAGACTGATGTCTTATTTCTTGTTCCAGACCCTCTCCCTGACCCCAGGGCTAACACCTGGTCTGATGGAGCCCCATTTTAACAGATACCAGCAGCAGACCATGCCCTTCAGACAGCATCGAACCTCCATGGAACAACCGATTATGGAAGATCTTCAGTCTTCTCAGATCAATGGAGATCCTCAATATCCATCTACTTCTTCATACCTCCAGAGCTTTCCACCGACAAACTGCCCAGATCCAGATTTTGGCGGCTTTCACAAGGAACACCTTGTGATCCCAGGTGCCCAGTCTTTGAGCTTCAGAAATCAGATTCCCAGATCAGGAGTGGGATTGCCAGCTGTCAAAATTCCCCAATCTCCATCAATCACAGAGGATATCCAGTACGTCGCTACCTCTGCCAGCTTCCCTTCACCGGAAGTTGGCCACATTTCACCTTCATTTAACATGGAGAACTTTGGGAGAGATGTGCTTGTTTCCAGTCAGGACAGCCAAATATATCCGAATAACTGGAGCCCAATGCAAAGTGATGGGTCCTCTCCAGTTAATCTAGCACTTGCACCGGTCTTCGATGGATATGGAGTGCAACAGCCTGGATCAGGGAATCTGTTCAGTGAAAGCTATCCTGTCAATTTGTTTGGTGCTCTATAATTTAGGCCAATGTGTGAATTTGGGACAGGAATGTACCTGGATGTTGTTTCTCAGGGTGTTTGGGCCAGAGTAAAAGCTGAAAAGTCTAACTTCCTCATTCTAAGAAATCTTTCCTATTAAATCATTGAAACCAAATTAAATTAATATTTGTTAATCTGGAAGAGTGGTAACTGGAAATGTCTGATAAATAGCAAGCTGGATGAAGCGGTATGTTAGATATTCGGAATCCCGTTAAACTGATAGGTACTGCCTTGGGCCAAGCGTTGCTGGCTGCTTCAGTAGGAGCACACATGCTTTAGTAGATGTGAGAAAAATACAGATTGCAACTCCAGGTACATTAACCTGTGCAGTTTGGAGGGATGGTGATTGTATCAGGCACTCCATCCAGTCCAATCAGAAAGGTACGAATTGCAAAATGGCTAAAAGTACAAATCTATTGATGTGCAAATGTTCTCTTTTCTCTATCTCTCTCTCTCTCTATCTCTGCAAGCAATGTTAAGTTGTATTTAATATTTTGTATTTGGTTGATGGAACATGTATTTTGCACAGAGTACTCATACAGAGTATTCTTCAACAATTGCTGAGACATTCATGTTTAATAAATAAAGTTTGTATGATATATCTGCTGGGATAGATTGTGCAATATGCAGCAGTGAATAGTGAACAAAGTGCCTTTGCACAAGTTTTTGCACATTTGCAGACATAGTGGAGAAATGTTCTGCAATGTAATCTGTTTTGTTTTGTTATTATCCTGATGTTAATATTGTTTGAAATAAAAGTTCTAAAAAACTTGCAAAGCTGTTGATTGTTGCTGGGGGTCAGGGATAGAAATTTCCAGGAGGGAGAAAGTTTTCTGGAGCAGGTGTACCAGAGGGATGGTCACTCCAATAGAGCGCTTGGCAGATTAGAACACCGTGCTGCTTTCTTTTATACAAGTGCTGTAGACAAAATCATAAAACAAGTGATTTGGAGGAACAAGCTTCATGTGTATGGTGAAGTGTTTTATTTCTTCATGGTATCTGAGCATCACTGGCAAGGCCAGCATTTGTTACCCGTCCCTAATTGCCCTTGAACAGAATGGCTTGATCATCTGTTTCAGAGGCTAAGAGTCAACCACATGCTGAACCAGAACATGTAAGGGACCTTAGTGAACCAGGTGGGTTGTTTCATAATGTCAGTTGGTGATGTTTTTGAATCCCAGATTTTATTAATTGAATTTAAATCCCACCAGCAGACCTGATGTGATTTGAACCCACGTCCCCAGAGTATTAGCTTGGGTCTCTAGCTTGTTAGCCCAGTGACATTAGCGCTATGTCACCACATCCCCAGTATGGTACAGAATAATACAGCATGTGACCAAGACAGAGACATGGCTATAAGTTGGACGTGGCTGGAAAGTAAATATCCTGGCTCCAGAGCCTAATAAATGAATGACTAAACAGGTTTGAGACTCTCCTGATTCCATTTTCCCAAACTGGCTGTAATAGCACAATATCGTGCAGCAGTGACTGTGAAATACATGAATGTGACTGTGTGATGGAACTTTGGCAAAATACCTTAAATGACTCACTTTTCTGTTTCTTCACGTCCCTAAATATATTTCACTTGCTTTTTATGGATTTTTCGCGCCCATTCAGTATGATGCTCTGCACATAGTGAGACGCTTGCCATGCGTGCGTACACAGTTGCTGTGCCGCACAAGTACACACACCTGTGTCTCTCACACACATTGACTGCCATATCCCACATGCAATCTATGAAATGTGTTCTGTACCTTGTCTGATTGAATTTGGACATTACAGAGTTAAAACATAACACGTAAATCCACAGTTTCATTTCCAGTTTAGGCTGAGTTGCCTATTCACACATTGGATAGCAGGAACTGTGTTCAGTGCCCACTGCACCTCTGATATATTGACCTCAGGTGGGATAATGGCCAGTTACTCAGACTCCAATGCAATTAATCCATCCTGGTCTTTAAGATAAGACGTGGGGTTGGGAGGGTAATGTATTAGCATGGATAATGAATTTGTTAAAGGACAGAAAGCAGTGGGGAGGACTATCCAGGTCAATTACAGGCTACTAGTACTAAAAGCTGGTAAAGCACCAGGATGAGACACAATCCATCCAGGGGTTACTGAAGGAAGCAAAGATGGAAATTGTGGAAGCACTTGCTCTGATCTTCCTTTGGCTTGGGTGGGGGTTTGGAGAGGTGCCTGAGGACTGGAGAATTACAAATATGACACCCTTGCTCAAAAAAGAGTTCAAGGCTAAAACCGGCAACAACAGTCCAGTCTATTTAACCTCGATGGGCGGAAAACATTTCGAAACAATATCACTTGGGCTCATCTGGATTAATTAAAGAAAGCCAGCACTGATTTGTTAAGGGAAAATCATTTTTAACTAAGTTGATTTGAGTTTTTGAATGAATGGCTTGATGAGGGTAATGCAGCTGATGTGGTATACATGGAATTCCAAAAGGCATTTGAAAAAATTTCACATAATAAGCTTCCCAATAAAGTTAAAGTCCATAGAATAAAATGGACAATGACAGCATGGATACAAGTGACAAGTAACAAGAGTAATGGTGAGTGGTGGGTTTTCATCTAGCAGATAGTGAGGTTCCCCAGGGTGAGTGCTGGGACCACTGCTTTTATAGATCTCTATTAACGATGTGGACTTGGACCATTTTGCCAGGGGTGGAGAGGCAGTGGCACAGCTGCCCAGTTAAGCCCACTCGGGAGGGTTCACACTTCCAATTGCTGGGGGTGGGCTTGGCCCTGGTACATTGAAAAGGAGAGCAGCCCAATACAGAGTTGCTCTCCCGAACTCTCTCCAACATTAGCAACGGGCTGAGTCTGAGTGGCCAGTTACTCAGAGAGGAAGGTCACCAAGCCTAATTGGATGGCAGTTCATGTGGCGGCTACTTCATTGGTTGCCATGAGTAAACAGCCTTCTATGGTCCTATTGGTCACCTGTGGAGCCTTGGGATATGCATTTGGCCCATGTACCTGTAAAATTGCAATGGACAGAAACAGTTCTGAAGACCACAGACAGCAGAGCCTCACTTTCCTTCCTGTCCTCTATCTTGGAGATCTTAAATCACAGGACATGGGAGAGTTTGGACAAACTGCTAACTCAGGATGAGCCAACAATGGCCACCAGGCCCTTCAAGACGAGTAAAACTGGAAACGACAGTTTACAGGCCTAGTTGTATTCGACTCTGGCACTGGATCAGCCCAGGTCTGCTGGAAGAGTACGAGAGAATGCTTCTGGTCAGCAGCATGTCTGAATCCATGAGGAAAGGCATCAACCCCCCTCATCTACAAGCAGAAGGGGGGAAAGGGAGGAAATTAGAAATTGGCTACACATTTTGTTGCTTAACATGAACTACAAAATTTTGTCCAAGGTCATTGCCAATGGGGTCAAGTCTGCTCTGGAGTTGGTGATTCACCCAGGTCAGACCTGTGCTGTACTCAGCAGGAAGATCTGATAGGCAATCATATTCTTGAGTAGTACCAGGCTGCGTACAGGACAGGGGAGTGGACACCTGCCTCATCAGCTTGGACCAGGCAAAGGCCTTTGACAGAATATTGCACACCTACATGATGGATGTACTCTCCAAAATGGAGTTTGGAGGGTGGAATCTACAATGGGATCCAACTGCTCAACATAGGCACCAGAAGCTTAGTTTCAATCAATGGGTGGGAATGGGAAAACCTTCCAATCAATTCGGGAGTCGGGTAGGATTGTCCTCCCACCCTGATTTGTTCATGTGCTGTACCGAACCTTTCACCAAGTCCATCAGGAATGATAAGGGCATAAGATGGGTGACAATCCCAGGCAGTGGAGACACTTGGGGCAAAGTCTCCCTGTACATGGATGGTGTTGCTATCTGCTGCCCCAATCCGCTGTCAGTGTGCAGGCTGATGAGCATCTGTGACCAGTTCAAACTGACCTCGCGAGCCAAAGTAAATTGTGGCAAGACTGAGGTCACCTTCTTTGGGAACTGGTCCTTTGTCCCTTTCACCATCAGATCAGACTACCTGAAGATGTTTGGAATGTGGCTCAGAAAGTCTGGGGTATGTGTTGAAAAATGGAAGTGGGTTTGTTTGTTGATTGTCGCCATAGCCTTAGTGGAGCCAATCACATTAGTTTGTCTATTCTCTGGTTTCTCAAACATCCCTCAGTCCATATCTCAACACTATCCATGCATCGAATTTTCTTCCTCTTCTGTTTTAACCCTCAAGTTTCCAGGACAAGGCTGTCAGATCTTCATTCCCAATGTCTGCCCTTGGCTTTCTCTGTGTGTAGCAACCCTTTTGATTATTGAATTTCTGCTCTCAATCTAACCCTCTCATTTCTCTTTCTGTTCGTCCAGCTGGTTCTGAACATCCTCCATACTCACATTTCAGAAGCTCTTAACCTCTTCTCATCCTTTCCTCAGAGTCCAATTCTCACATCCATAAAGAGACACATTCCACACAAGTGCCTGGACTGGACATTTTTTTCAGCTTCATGCTGATGCCTTTGGACTTCCAGATGCTACTTAGGCCACAGGTCACACGTAACTAATCTAACCTTGATTTCATTCTCTGATGGAACTTTGGTGCTTATCATCAATCCAAGGTACTTGAATTTGCCCACTGCCTCTATATTGGTACTTTCAATCTTAACTTTTCTATTGTAATTCAGAGCCATAACTTTGCATTTACCTCATTTATATTTAGTCAAAAAGACTCTGTGTCTTTAGACTAGGCCTATATAATCTGTAGCTCTTCCTTTATTCTGGCTATGAGTGTGGTGGCTTCTGCATATCTGAGATTATATATGTTACACCCTCCTATGATGCAGCTGCAGCTCTCTAATAACTTCCTGCTCCATCCTCATTATCTTCTCTCCGACAACATTAAACAGTGTGGGTGACAGGAGAGATCTCTACCTGACTCCCTCCTCAAATGGAATTGGTTTGTTTGTCCATCACCAACTCTGATGACTCTGGAAGCATTTCTGTACAGCTCTTGTATTAGACACACAGACAGTGTCGTCCGTTGAGCATTATGCTGGAGAACATCGAAAACTTTGGCATCATCAATGAACATGAGTCAAAGCTGGGCTTCCTGCTTATTTTCACATTTCTCCTTCTGAGCACAAGCTGAGTGTGTCTGTTGTTCCCTTTGCAGGAATGAAAGCAAACTGGCCCTCTGCTACTTCTCTGTCTACACAGGGGGTGACTGATGATGTCACGCAGTACTTTGCAGTCCTGTGTACCTGCTATTTGGGCATTGTGACCACCTCAGATATAGTCCTGTGCTCCATATCTCATCAATAATCTCTTTCACTGCATCTGCTATTGTTTCACCTCCTGCTCTTAGCTCTTCTGCTTGTATTGTCCTTCTGCCTTTCTACTTAATGTTCTTTATCACTTTTCTTATCTCACCTTTCAGTACCTCAGATTCTGTTTCTTCCTTTTAACTTCTGATCTTCATTCTTTATCTTTCCTGGTTCTTCCTCGAACAATTTCCCGCAGTAATTTTATCTATTATTAATCCTTTGTCCTTATCAGACTGGGACAGAAGGTAAAGTCACACGGGATCAGAGGTGAGCTGACAGGATGGATACAGAATTGGTTTGGTCATAGAAGACAGAGGGTAGCAGTGAAGGGTGCTTTACTGAATGGAGAGCTGTGAGCAGTGCTGTTCTGCCGGGATCAGTGCTGGGACTTTAGCTGTTTGAAGTATACATAAATGACCTGGAGGAAAATGTAACTGGGCTAATTAGTAAGTTTGCAGACAACACCAAGGTTGGAGTCATTGCAGATTGTGAAGAGGATTGCCAAAGGATACAACGGGATATAGATCGGTTGGAGACTTGAACGGAGAAATGGCAGATAGAGTTTAATCCAGACAAATGTGAGTTAATGCATTTTGTAAGGTCTAATAGAGGCAGGAATTATACATTCACTGGCAGAACCCTTAAGTGCATCGACGGACAGAGGGATCTGGGTATACAGGTCCACAGGTCACTGAAAGTGGCAACGCAGGTGGATAATGTAGTCAGGAAGACATATGGTATGCTTGCCTTCATCGGCAGGGGTATTGAGTATAAAAGCTGGGAAGTCATGCTGCAGCTGTATGGAGCCTTGGTTAGGCTACATTTGGAATATTGTGTGCAATTCTGGTCACCACATTACCAGAAGGATAAGGAGGCGTTGGAGAGGGTGCAGAGGAGGTTTACCAGGATGCTGCCTGTTCTGGAGGTTATTGGTATGAGGAGAGTTTGGAGAATCTCGGATTGTTCTCACTAGAGCAACAGAGATTGAAGGCCGACTTGATAGAAGTTTACAAAATTATGAGTGGCATGGACAGAGTAGATAGTCAGAAGCTTTTACCCAGGGTGGAAGAGTCAATTACTAGGGGACATAGATTGAAGGTGAGAGGAGAAAACTATAGAGGAGATGTGTGGGGCAAGTTTTTTATGCAATTGGTAGTGAGTGTCTGGAATTCGCTGCCAGAGGAGGTGGTGGAAGCAGGTACGATAGTGGTGTTTAAGAGGCAGCTGTACAAATACATGAATAGGATGGGAATAGAGGGATATGGACACCGGAAGTGCAAAATGTTTTAGTTGACGGGCAATATGATCGGCGCAGGCTTGGAGGGCCGAAGGGCCTGTTCCTGTGCTGTACTTTTCTTTGTTCTTTGTTCTTTCAAAACTGTTATCATCCATCTCGGTTGTTGGGAGATAAAACTGTAAGATGTTAATAGGTTTGGGTTTAGCATCTATAATCCTGTCACTGAAGGAGTGGGTAGCCATAGTAATATAAAAACTGGACAGGTGGGGGCGACATTCCCTCTCCGGTGCTGGTAAGATCCTGGCTGTCAGGTGTGAGACATTTTCAATGTTGCTGGTTTTGATCATACTACAGATGGCTCCCTCAGCAGACTGCCAGCCATTTGGCAGAATACCTCATTGGCAGAATTTTTAAAGAAGCACCAAAACATAGCTTGGCTGGTGGTGTGAAGAACCCTTCCCATCAGACCCTTCCTGTATACCTGGGGTCCTTGAGGAGGCTGCAGTGGGGAAGAGACCACCATCCACCTCCCTATGGAATGTGCCTCTGCAAAGCAGGTCTGGAAAGAAATGCAATGGTTTTGTTGAGGTTCATCGTGAGCAGTTTCATAACCCAGCACTCTGTGCTCCAAGGGCTCGGGCTGTTCCAAGGGTACACTCCAAGATGAACATCAACTGCCGAGGAGGACCATCAACTCAGTGAAAGATGCTGTTTGGTCTACACTTGCTGGTCTTCCAGTACAGAGAGCTGTTGATGACCAAATATTGTAGACAGGCACATTCCGAGGTCTGGGACTGGTTTCTGTGGGATGCACTGGAGCTTTGGGAAGTTGCTGGGAAGGCTCAATAGGGAAAGACCATTGTTTAAGGTGGTCCTACCATTCCGAGGGGCTGAGAAACATGTAAATCCCCTCAGACAGTAAATTACAGCAAAGGAATATTGCAAATATCAGCTGTAATTGTTTAAGTGCAGTGAGGCATCTCAGAGTGCTAATCTGTATTGCACTTTATGTAATATCCAATTTGAACTGTAAGGTCTCTTTACAAATTTTCTGAATAAAGTATATTTTTGGGAAATTGAAAGGAGTCAGTTATCCACTTCCAAGCCTTGATTCAAGGACAGGCCCAGAGGACGAGCAACAAGCCCAGGGGTTACCCAGTACATTTAAAAGAAAAAATTGCATTTTTTCAGTGCCATACACCCCCTCAGAATATCCCAAAGCATTTACAGCCAATGATGTTCTTTTGAAGTGTAGTTACTGTTCATAAGATCATAAAACATAGGAGCAGAAATAGGCCATTCAGCCTATCAAGCTACTCTGCCATTCAATAAGATCATGGCTGATCGCTTCGGCTGGGCCTGTATTCACTAGAATTTAGAAGAAGGAGAAGGGATTTGATTGAAACGTATAAAATTCTAACAGGGCTAGACAGGCTAGATGCAGGGAGGATGTTTCCCCTGGTTAGGGTCTAGAAACAGGGGCCACAGTCTCAGGGTAAGGGGTAAACAATTTAGGACTGACATGAGGAGAGATTTCTTCACTCAGAGGGTGGTCAACCTGTGGAATTCTCTGTCACAGAAGCCGGGTCACTGAGTATATTCATGAAAAAAATTGCTAATATTTTGGCTATTATGGGCATCAAGGGGTTTGGAGAGAAATGGGGAATATGGCGTTGAGATAGAGGATCAGCCATGACATTACTGAATGGTGCAGCAGGCTCAAAGGGCTGAATGGCCTACTCCTGCTCCTAGTTCCTATGTTTCTGTGGCCCCAGAAATAGCCAAGGAACCTATTTAACTTTTTCTTGCCTTATCTTGATGCCCTGTTAGTGTTAAAGAGCAGTGAGCCAAAGATGTTCACTCAACTCTATTTAAAATCTTTACCATTGAGGATTATTCTGTCTGCTATTCTTCCTTTAAGATGTGCCTCAGGATATTTTATAGTCAGCCCATCCCATAACCTCTCCATGTTCTCCTGTAATCTTTCACAGGCCTTTCTCATAATCTCACACGGTAGTGATTTGTCAACATTAACCGTACCAGGACATTTTCTATGTACACAAAATAACACAGGGATTTCCACCAAACTTCATTCAAAATAATGGCAAAAGTTAGTGCAAACAGTCTGTGTGAATTCAGGTCCCCCACCTCCACCCCAACCCTGCCCCAGTTTCACCCACTGGCATGATGTTTATTGAAATAAAAGCAAAATGCTGGAAATCTAAAACCAAAACAAAGTGCTGAGAATACTCATCAGATCTGGCAGTACCCGTGGAGAGAGAAACAGGGTTAACATTTCACACCCAATATCAATCTTCTTTGCTGAAGAAATAATTAATTCTCTGTTTCTCTCTCCAAAGATGCTGCCAGACCTGCAGAGTTTTCCAAGCATTTGCTGTTTTGGTGCCATTTATTGAGTCTGTGTATTCAGGGAAGATAATTCCCCTTTGGCAAAAACAACTCACAATAATCGATTGAAGAGCTGAGCCTCCTTAAGAGGCAAACATAGGCAAACAGAGTTAAACAGATGCAAACAGAGGCAAACAGAGTTAAATAGAGGCAATAGAGTTAAACAGAGGCAAACAGAGTTAAACAGATGTAAACAGAGGCAAACAGAGTTAAATAGAGGCAATAGAGTTAAAAAGAGGCAAACAGAGTTAGACAGAGGCAAACAGAGGCAAACAAAGTTAAACAGAGTTAAACAGAGGAAAACAGAGTTAAACAGATGCAAACAGATACAAACAGAGTTAAATAGAGGCAAAATTGTTAAAAAGAGGCAAACGGAGGCAAACAGAGTTAAACAGATGCAAACAGAGGCAAAGAGAGTTAACAGAGGCAAACAGAGATAAACAGAGGCAGAGTCAAACAGAGGCAAACAGAGTTAAAGAGAGTTAAACAGAGTTAAACAGAGGCAAACAGAGTTAAACAGATGCAAACAGAGGCAAAGAGAGTTAAAAAGAGGCAACAGATTTAAAAAGAGGCAAACAGAGTTAAACAGAGGCAAACAGAGTTAAACAGAGTCATACAGAGTTAAACAGAGGCAAACAGAGTTAAACAGAGTTAAACAGAGGCAAACAGAGTTAAACCGAGGTAAACAGATTTAACCAGAGGCAAACAGAGTTAAACAGAATTAAACAGAGGCAAACAGAGTTAAACAGATTTAATCAGAGGCAAACAGTTAAACAGAGTTAAACAGATGGAAACAGATTTAAAGAGAGGCAAACAGAGTTAAACAGATACAAACAGAGGCAAACAGAGTTAAACAAAGTTAAACAGAGTTAGACAGAGGCAAACAGACTTAACAGAGTTAAAAAGATGCAAACAGAGGCAAACAGAGTTAAACGGAGGCAAACAGAGTTAAACAGAGGCAAACAGAGTTAAACAGAGGCAAACAGAGTCAAACAGAGTTAAAGAGATGCAAACAGAGGCAAACAGAGTTAACCAGAGGCAAACGGAGTTAAACTGAGGCAAACAGAGTTAAACAGAGTTAAACAGAGGCAAGCAGAGTTAAACAGGGTTAAGCAGATGCAAACAGAGTTAAACAGAGGCAAACAGAGTTAAACAGAGGAAACAGAGTTAAACGGAGGCAAACAGAGGCAGAGTTAAACAGATTTAAACAGAGTTTGATAGAGGCAAACAGATTCAAACAGAGGCAAACAGAGTTAAACAGAGGAAAACAGAGTTAAACAGAGGCAAACAGTGTTAAACAGAGGCAAACAGGGGCAAACAGAGTTAAACTGAGGCAAACAGAGTTAAACAGATTTAAACAGTGGCAAAAAGAGTTAAACAGAGTTAAACAGATGCAAACAGAGTTAAACAGAGGAAAAGAAAGTTAAACGGAGGCAAACAGAGGCAAACAGATTTAAACAGAGTAAAACAGAGGCAAACAGAGTTAAACAGAGGCAAACAGAGGCAAACAGAGTTAAACAGATTTAAATAGATTTTGATAGAGGCAAACAGATTTAACAGAGGCAGACAGAGTAAAACAGAGTTATACAGCGGCAAACAGATGCAAACAGATTTAAACAGAGGCAAACAGAGTTAAACAGAGTTAAACAGAGGCAAACAGAGTTAAACAGATGCAAACAGAGGCAAACATAGTTAAATAGAGGCAACAGAGTTAAAATGAGACAAACAGATCAAACAGAGTTAAAAAGAGGCAAACAGAGGCAAACAGAGTTAAACATAGTTAAACAGAGGCAGACACAGTTAAACAGAGGCAAACAGATACAAACAGAGTTCAACAGAGTTAAACAGAGGCAAACAGAGTTAAACAGAGTAAAACAGAGGCAAACAGAGTTAAACAGAGGCAAACAGAGGCAAACAGAGTTAAACAGATTTAAATAGATTTTGATAGAGGCAAACAGATTTAACAGAGGCAGACAGAGTAAAACAGAGTTATACAGCGGCAAACAGATGCAAACAGATTTAAACAGAGGCAAACAGAGTTAAACAGAGTTAAACAGAGGCAAACAGAGTTAAACAGATGCAAACAGAGGCAAACATAGTTAAATAGAGGCAACAGAGTTAAAATGAGACAAACAGATCAAACAGAGTTAAAAAGAGGCAAACAGAGGCAAACAGAGTTAAACATAGTTAAACAGAGGCAGACACAGTTAAACAGAGGCAAACAGATACAAACAGAGTTCAACAGAGTTAAACAGAGGCAAACAGAGTTAAACAGAGTAAAACAGAGGCAAACAGAGTTAAACAGAGGCAAACAGAGGCAAACAGAGTTAAACAGATTTAAATAGATTTTGATAGAGGCAAACAGATTTAACAGAGGCAGACAGAGTAAAACAGAGTTATACAGCGGCAAACAGATGCAAACAGATTTAAACAGAGGCAAACAGAGTTAAACAGAGTTAAACAGAGGCAAACAGAGTTAAACAGATGCAAACAGAGGCAAACATAGTTAAATAGAGGCAACAGAGTTAAAATGAGACAAACAGATCAAACAGAGTTAAAAAGAGGCAAACAGAGGCAAACAGAGTTAAACATAGTTAAACAGAGGCAGACACAGTTAAACAGAGGCAAACAGATACAAACAGAGTTCAACAGAGTTATAAAGAGGCAAACAGAGTTAAACGGAAGCAAACAGAGTTAAACAGAGTTAAACAGAGGCAAACAGATGCAAACAGAGTTGAAAAGAGGCAAACAGAGTTAAACAGAGGCAAACAGGCAAACAGAGTTAAACAGAGTTAAGCAGATGCAAACAGAGTTAAACAGAGGCAAACAGAGTTAAACAGATTTAAAGAGATTTTGATAGAGGCAAACAGAGTTAACAGAGGCAGACAGAGTAAAGCGGAGATATACAGAGGCAAACAGCTGCAAACAGATTTAAACAGAGACAAACAGAGTTAAACAGAGTTAATCAGAGTCAAACAGAGGCAAACAGAGTTAACAGAGGCAAACAGAGTTAAACAGAGTTAAACAGAGGCAAACAGAGACAAATAGAGTTTAACAGAGTTAAACAGCGGCAAAAAGAGTTAAACAGACGCAAACAGATGCAAACAGATTTAAATAGAGGCAGAAGCGTTAAAAACAGGCAAACAGAGGCAAACAGAGTTAAACAGATTTAAATAGGTTTATATAGAGGCAAACAGAGTTAACAGAGGCAGACAGTGTAAAACAGAGGCAAACAGATGCAAACAGATTTAAACAGAGGCAAACAGAGTTAAACAGAGTTAAAAATAGGCAAACAGAGACAAATAGAGTTTAACAGGGTTATACAGAGGCAAAAAGAGTTAAACAGATGCAAACAGATGCAAACAGATTAAAACAAAGGAAAACAGAGTTAAACAGAGTTAAACAGAGGCAAACAGAGACAAATAGAGTTTAACAGAGTTATACAGAGGCAAAAAGAGTTAAACAGATGCAAACAGATGCAAACTGGTTTAAACAGAGGCAAAAGCATTAAGAAGAGGCAAATAGAGGCAAACAGAGTTAAACGGAGTTAAACAGATGCAAACAGATGCAAACAGATACAAACAGATTTCAACAGAGTTAGACAGAGGCAAACAGATTTAAACATAGGCAAACAGAGTTAAACAAAGGCAAACAGAGTTAAACAGAGTTATAAAGAGGCAAACAGAGGCAAACAGTGTTAAACGGAAGCAAACTGAGTTAAACAGAGTTAAACAGAGGCAATAGATGCAAACAGAGTTGAAAAGAGGCAAACAGACTTAAACAGAGTTAAACAGTGGCAAAAAGGGTTAAACAGAGTTAAGCAGATGCAAACAGAGTTAAACAGAGGCAAACAGTTAAACAGAGGCAAACAGATGCAAACAGAGTTAAACAGATTTAAATAGACTTTGATAGAGGCAAACAGAGTTAACAGAGGCAGACAGAGTAAAACAGAGTTATACAGAGGCAAACAGATGCAAACAGATTTAAACAGAGGCAAACAGAGTTAAACAGAGGCAAACAGAGTTAAACAGAGGCAAACATAGTTAAATAGATGCAACAGAGTCAAAATGAGGCAAACAGATCAAACACAGTTAAAAAGAGGCAAACAGAGGCAAACAGAGACAAACAGAGTTAAACAGAGTTGAACAGTGGCAAACACAGTCAAACAGATACAAACAGAGTTCAACAGAGTTAGACAGAGGCAAACAGATTTAAACATAGGCAAACAGAGTTAAACAGAGGCAAACAGAGTTAAACAGATTTAAACAGAGGCAAACAGAGTTAAACAGAGGCACACAGAGTTAAACAGACTTAAACAGAGGCAAACAGAGTTAAACAGAATTAAATAGAGGCAAACAGATTTAAACAGAGTTAAACAGAGGCAAACAGAGTTAAACAGAGTTAAACAGATGCAAACAGAGGCAAAAAGAGTTAAACAGAGTTAAACAGTGTTTGAAAGAGCCAAACAGAGAGACAGAGTTAAACAGAGGCAAACAGAGGCAAACAGTGTTAGCAGATGCAAACAGAGGCAAACAGAGTTAAACTGAGGCAAACGGATTTAAACAGATTTAAACAATGGCAAAAAGAGTTAAAGAGAGTTAAACAGATGCAAACAGAGTTAAACAGAGTTAGACAGAGGCAAACAGAGGCAAACAGTGTTAGCAGAGGCAAACAGAAGCAAACAGAGTTAAACTGAGGCAAACGGATTTAAACAGATTTAAACAATGGCAAAAAGAGTTAAAGAGAGTTAAACAGATGCAAACAGAGTTAAACAGAGTTAAACAGAGGCAAACAGAGGCAAATAGAGTTTAACAGAGTTAAACAGAGGCAAAAAGAGTTAAACAGATGCAAACAGATGCAAACAGGTTTAAATAGAAGCAAAAGCGTTAAAAAGAGGCAAACAGAGGCAAACAGAGTTAAACGGAGTTAAACAGAGGCAAACAGAGTTAAACAGAGTTATAAAGAGGCAAACAGAGGCAAACAGAGTTAAACGGAAGCAAACTGAGTTAAACAGAGTTAAACAGAGGCAATAGATGCAAACAGAGTTGAAAAGAGGCAAACAGAGTTAAACTGAGGCAAACAGGCAAACAGAGTTAAACAGAGTTAAAAAGAGGCAAACAGAGGCAAACAGAGTTAAACGGAAGCAAACAGAGTTAAACAGAGTTAAACAGAGGCAAACAGATGCAAACAGAATTGAAAAGAGGCAAACAGAGTTAAACTGAGGCAAACAGGCAAACACAGTTAAACAAAGTGATAAAGAGGCAAACAGAGGCAAACAGAGTTAAACAGAAGCAAACAGAGTTAAACAGAGTTAAACAGAGGCAAACAGAGTTAAACAGAGTTAAAAATAGGCAAACAGAGTTAAGCAGATGCAAACAGAGTTAAAAAGAGGCAAACAGTGTTAGCAGAGACAAACAGAGTTAAACTGAGGCAAACAGAGTTAAACAGAGTTAAACAGAGGCAAACAGAGGCAAATAGAGTTTAACAGAGTTATACAGAGGCAAAAAGAGTTAAACAGATGCAAACAGATTTATTTAGAGGCAAAACGTTAAGAAAAGGCAAATAGAGGCAAACAGAGTTAAACAGAGGCAAACAGAGTTAAACAGAGTTATAAAGAGGCAAACAGAGTTAAACGGAAGCAAACAGAGTTAAACAGAGCTAAAAATAGGCAAACAGAGTTAAACTGAGGCAAACAGAGTTAAACAGATTTAAACAGTGACAAAAAGAGTTAAACAGAGTTAAGCAGATGCAAACAGCGTTAAACAGAGGCAAACAGAGTTAAACAGAATTAAACAGAGGCAAACAGACGCAAATAGATTGTAACAGAGTTAAACAGCAGCACAAAGAGTTAAACAGACGCAAACAGATGCAAACAGATTTAAACAGAGGCAGAAGCGTTAAAAAGAGGCAAACAGAGGCAAACAGAGTTAAACAGAGTTAAACAGATGGAAACAGAGTTAAACAGAATTAAACAGAGGCAAACAGAGTTAAACAGAATTAAACAGAGGCAAACAGATTTAAACAGATTTACACAGAGGCAAACAGAGTTAAACAGATGCAAACAGAGGCAAACAGAGTTAAACAGAGTTAAACAGTGTTTGAAAGAGTCAAACAGAGAGAAGAGTTAAACAGAGGCAAACAGAGTTAAACAGAGGCAAACAGAGTTAAACAGAGGCAAACAGAGGCAAACAGTGTTAGCAGAGGCAAACAGAGGCAAACAGAGTTAAACTGAGGCAAACAGAGTTAAACAGATTTAAACAATGGCAAAAAGAGTTAAACAGAGTTAAACAGATGCAAACAGAGTTAAACAGAGTTAAACAGAGGCAAACAGAGGCAATATAGAGTTTAACAGAGTTAAACAGAGGCAAAAAGAATTAAACAGATGCAAACAGATGCAGATTTAAATAGAGACAGAAGCGTTAATAAGAGGCAAACAGAGGCAAACAGAGTTAAACGGAGTTAAACAGAGGCAAACAGAGTTAAACAGAGTTATAAAGAGGCAAACAGAGTTAAACGGAAGCAAACCGAGTTAAACAGAGTTAAACAGAGGCAATAGATGCAAACAGAGTTGAAAAGCGGCAAACAGAGTTAAACTGAGGCAAACAGGCAAACAGAGTTAAACAGAGTTAAAAATAGGCAAACAGAGTTAAACAGATTTAAACAGCGGCAAACAGAGATAAACAGAGTTAAGCAGATGCAAACAGAGTTAAACAGAGGCAAACAGAGCTAAACAGATTTAAAGAGATTTTGATAGAGGCAAACAGAGATAACAGAGGCAGACAGAGTAAAACAGAGTTATACAGAGGCAAACAGATGCAAACAGAGTTAAACAGAGGCAAACAGAGTTAAACAGCGTTAAAAATAGGCAAACAGAGTTAAACTGAGGCAAACAGAGTTAAACAAATTTAAACAGTGACAAAAAGAGTTAAACAGAGTTAAGCCGGATGCAAACAGCGTTAAACAGAAGCAAACAGAGTTAAACAGAGTTAAACAGAGGCAAACAGAGTTAAACAGATTTAAAAATAGGCAAACAGAGTTAAGCAGATGCAAACAGAGTTAAAAAGAGGCAAACAGTGTTAGCAGAGACAAACAGAGTTAAACTGAGGCAAACAGAGTTAAACAGAGTTAAACAGAGGCCAAACAGAGGCAAATAGAGTTTAACAGAGTTATACAGAGGCAAAAAGAGTTAAACAGATGCAAACAGATTTATTTAGAGGCAAAACGTTAAGAAAAGGCAAATAGAGGCAAACAGAGTTTAAACAGAGGCAAAAAGACTTGAAGAGAGTTAAACAGAGGCAAACAGAGTTAAACGAAGGCAAACAGAGTTAAACAGAGCCTAAAAGAGGCAAATAGAGTTAAACTGAGGCAAACAGATTTAAACCAGATTTAAACAGTGACAAAAAGAGTTAAACAGAGTTAAGCAGATGCAAACAGCGTTAAACAGAGGCAAACAGAGTTAAACAGAGTTAAACAGAGGCAAACAGAGGCAAACAGAGGCAAAAAGAGTTAAATAGATGCAAACAGATGCAAACAGGTTTAAATAGAGGCAAAAGTGTTAAAAAGAGGCAAACAGAGGCAAACAGAGTTAAACAGAGTTAAACAGAGGAAAAAAGAGTTAAACAGAATTAAACAGAGGCAAACAGAGTTAAACAGAATTAAACAGAGGCAAACAGATTTAAACAGAGTTAAACAGAGGCAAACAGAGTTAAACAGAGTTAAAAAGAGGCAAACAGAGTTAAACAGAGTTAAACAGTGTTTGAAAGAGGCAAACAGAGAGAAGAGTTAAACAGAGGCAAACAGAGTTAAACAGAGGCAAACAGAGTTAAACAGAGGCAAACAGAGGCAAACAGTGTTAGCAGAGGCAAACAGAGGCAAACAGAGTTAAACTGAGGCAAACAGAGTTAAACAGATTTAAACAGTGGCAAAAAGAGTTAAACAGAGTTAAACAGATGCAAACAGAGTTAAACAGAGTTAAACAGAGGCAAACAGAGGCAATATAGAGTTTAACAGAGTTAAACAGAGGCAAAAATAATTAAACAGATGCAAACAGATGCAGATTTAAATAGAGACAGAAGCGTTAATAAGAGGCAAACAGAGGCAAACAGAGTTAAACGGAGTTAAACAGAGGCAAACAGAGTTAAACAGAGTTATAAAGAGGCAAACAGAGTTAAACGGAAGCAAACCGAGTTAAACAGAGTTAAACAGAGGCAATAGATGCAAACAGAGTTGAAAAGCGGCAAACAGAGTTAAACTGAGGCAAACAGGCAAACAGAGTTAAACAGAGTTAAAAATAGGCAAACAGAGTTAAACAGATTTAAACAGCGGCAAACAGAGATAAACAGAGTTAAGCAGATGCAAACAGAGTTAAACAGAGGCAAACAGAGCTAAACAGATTTAAAGAGATTTTGATAGAGGCAAACAGAGATAACAGAGGCAGACAGAGTAAAACAGAGTTATACAGAGGCAAACAGATGCAAACAGAGTTAAACAGAGGCAAACAGAGTTAAACAGCGTTAAAAATAGGCAAACAGAGTTAAACTGAGGCAAACAGAGTTAAACAAATTTAAACAGTGACAAAAAGAGTTAAACAGAGTTAAGCCGGATGCAAACAGCGTTAAACAGAAGCAAACAGAGTTAAACAGAGTTAAACAGAGGCAAATAGAGTTTAACAGAGTTAAAGAGCGGCAAAAAGAGTTAAACAGATGCAAACAGATGCAAACAGATTTAGACAGAGGCAGAAGCATTAAAAAGAGGCAAACAGAGGCAAACAGAGTTAAACGGAGTTAAACAGAGGCCAACAGAGTTAAACAGAGTTATAAAGAGGCAAACAGAGGCAAACAGCGTTAAACGGAAGCAAACTGAGTTAAACAGAGTTAAACAGATGCAATAGATGCAAACAGAGTTGAAAAGAGGCAAACAGAGTTAAACAGAGGCAAACAGAGGCAAAAAGGGTTAAACAGAGTTAAGCAGATGCAAACAGAGTTAAACAGAGGCAAACAGTTAAACAGAGGCAAACAGATGCAAACAGAGTTAAACAGATTTAAATAGACTTTGATAGAGGCAAACAGAGTTAACAGAGGCAGACAGAGTAAAACAGAGTTATACAGAGGCAAACAGATGCAAACAGATTTAAACAGAGGCAAACAGAGTTAAACAGAGGCAAACAGAGTTAAACAGAGGCAAACATAGTTAACTAGATGCAACAGAGTTAAAATGAGGCAAACAGATCAAACAGAGTTAAAAAGAGGCAAACAGAGGCAAACAGAGACAAACAGAGTTAAACAGAGTTAAACAGTGGCAAACACAGTCAAACAGATACAAACAGATTTCAACAGAGTTAGACAGAGGCAAACAGATTTAAACATAGGCAAACAGAGTTAAACAGAGGCAAACAGAGTTAAACAGATTTAAACAGAGGCAAACAGAGTTAAACAGAGGCACACAGAGTTAAACAGACTTAAACAGAGGCAAACAGAGTTAAACAGAATTGAATAGAGGCAAACAGATTTAAACAGATTTCCACAGAGGCAAACAGAGTTAAACAGAGTTAAACAGATGCAAACAGAGGCAAACAGAGTTAAACAGAGGCAAACAGAGGCAAACAGTGTTAGCAGAGGCAAACAGAGGCAAACAGAGTTAAACTGAGGCAAACAGATTTAAACAGATTTAAACAATGGCAAAAAGAGTTAAAGAGAGTTAAACAGATGCAAACAGAGTTAAACAGAGTTAAACAGAGGCAAACAGAGGCAAATAGAGTTTAACAGAGTTAAACAGAGGCAAAAAGCGTTAAACAGATGCAAACAGATGCAGATTTAAATAGAGACAGAAGCGTTAAAAAGAGGCAAACAGGCAAACAGAGTTAAACAGAGTTAAACAGAGGCAAACAGAGTTAAACAGAGTTATAAAGAGGCAAACAGAGTTAAACAGAGTTAAACAGAGGAAAACAGAGTTAAACAGAGTTATAAAGAGGCAAACAGAGTTAAACGGAAGCAAACCGAGTTAAACTGAGTTAAACAGAGGCAATAGATGCAAACAGAGTTGAAAAGCGGCAAACAGAGTTAAACTGGGGCAAACAGACAAACGGAGTTAAACAGAGTTAAAAATAGGCAAACAGAGTTAAACAGATTTAAACAGTGGCAAACAGAGTTAAACAGAGTTAAGCAGATGCAAACAGAGTTAAACAGAGGCAAACAGAGCTAAACAGATTTAAAGAGATTTTGATAGAGGCAAACAGAGATAACAGAGGCAGACAGAGTAAAACAGAGTTATACAGATTCAAGCAGATGCAAACAGAGTTGAACAGAGGCAAACAGAGGCAAACAGAGACAAACAGAGTTAAACAGAGTTGAACAGTGGCAAACACAGTCAAACAGATACAAACAGAGTTCAACAGAGTTAGACAGAGGCAAACAGATTTAAACATAGGCAAACAGAGTTAAACAGAGGCAAACAGAGTTAAACAGACTTAAACAGAGGCAAACAGAGTTAAACAGAATTAAATAGAGGCAAACAGATTTAAACAGATTTACACAGAGGCAAACAGAGTTAAACAGAGTTAAAAAGATGCAAACAGAGGCAAACAGAGTTAAACAGAGTTAAACAGTGTTTGAAAGAGTCAAACAGAGGGGAACAGAGTTAAACAGAGGCAAACAGTGTTAAACAGAGTTAAACAGAGGCAAACAGATTTACACAGAGTTTAACAGAGGCAAACAGAGTTAAACAGAGTTAAACGGAGGCAAGCAGAGTTGAACAGAGTTAAACAGAGGCAAACAGAGGAAAACAGAGTTAAACAGAGGCAAACAGATGCAAAGAGAGTTAAACAGACTGAAACAGAGGCAAACAGAGGCAGAGTTAAACAGATTTAAAGAGAGTTAAACAGAGGCAAACAGAGGCAAACAGAGGTAAACAGAGTTAAACAGAGACAACAGAGTTAAACAGAGTTAAACAGAGTTAACCAGAGGCAGAGAGAGTTAAACAGAGTTAAACAGAGTTAAACAGAGGCATACAGAGTTACAGAGATTTAAACAGATGCAAACAGAGTTAAACAGACTTAAACAGAGGCAAACAGAGTTAAACAGAGTTAAACAGAGGCAAACAGAGTTACACAGAGTTAGACAGACGCAAACAGAGTTAAACAGTGTTAAACAGAGGCAGACAGAGTTGAACAGAGTTAAACAGAGGCAAACAGAGTTAAACAGAGGCAAACAGAGTTAAACAGAGTTAAACAGAGGCAAAAAGAGGTAAACAGAGGCAAAAAGAGTTAAACAGATTGAAACAGAGGCAAACAGAGTTAAGCAAATGCAAACTGAGTTAAACAGAGTTAAACAGAGGCAAACAGAGCTAAACAGCGTTCAACAGAGTGGAACAGAGTTAGACAGAAGCAAACAGAGTTAAAAAGAGTTAAACAGAGGCAAACGGAGGCAAACAGAGTTAAACAGAGGCAAACAGAGTGAAACATACTTAAACAGAGGCAAAAAGAATTAAACAGAGTTAAACAAAGGGGAACAGAGTTAAACAGAGGCAAAGAGAGTCAAACAGAGTTAAACAGAGTAAAACAGAATTAAACAGAGTTAAGCAGAGGCAAACAGAGTTTAACAGATTTGAACAGAGTTAAACAGAGGCACACAGAGTTAAAGAGAGTTAAACAGAGGCAAACAGAGTTAAACAGAGGCAAACAGTGTTAAGCAGAGTTAAACAGAGGCAAAGAGAGTTACACAGAGTTTAACAGAGGCAAACAGATTTAAACAGAGTTAAACGGAGGCAAGCAGAGTTGAACAGAGTTAAACAGAGGCAAACAGAGGAAAACAGAGTTAAACAGAGGCAAACAGATGCAAAGAGAGTTAAACAGACTGAAACAGAGGCAAACAGAGGCAAACAGAGTTAAACAGATTTAAAGAGAGTTAAACAGAGGCAAACAGAGGCAAACAGAGGTAAACAGAGTTATACAGAGGCAAACAGAGTTAAACAGAGTTAAACAGAGACAACAGAGTTAAACAGAGTTAAACAGAGTTAAACAGAGGCATACAGAGTTAAACAGAGTTGAACGGAGGCAAGCAGAGTTGAACAGAGTTAAACAGAGGCAAACAGAGGAAAACAGAGTTAAACAGAGGCAAACAGATGCAAAGAGAGTTAAACAGACTGAAACAGAGGCAAACAGAGGCAGAGTTAAACAGATTTAAAGAGAGTTAAACAGAGGCAAACAGAGGCAAAAAGAGGTAAACAGAGTTAAACAGAGACAACAGAGTTAAACAGAATTAAACAGAATTAACCAGAGGCAGAGAGTGTTAAACAGAGTTAAACAGAGTTAAACAGAGGCATACAGAGTTACAGAGATTTAAACAGATGCAAACAGAGTTAAACAGACTTAAACAGAGGCAAACAGAGTTAAACAGAGTTTAACAGAGGCAAACAGAGTTACACAGAGTTAGACAGACGCAAACAGAGTTAAGCAGTGTTAAACAGAGGCAGACAGAGTTGAACAGAGTTAAACAGAGGCAAGCAGAGGCAAACAGAGTTAAACAGAGGCAAACAGAGTTAAACAGAGTTAAACAGAGGCAAAAAGAGTTAAACAGAGGCAAAAAGAGTTAAACAGATTGAAACAGAGGCAAACAGAGTTAAGCAAATGCAAACTGAGTTAAACAGAGTTAAACAGAGGCAAACAGAGCTAAACAGCGTTCAACAGAGTGGAACAGAGTTAGACAGAAGCAAACAGAGTTAAAAAGAGTTAAACAGAGGCAAACGGAGGCAAACAGAGTTAAACAGAGGCAAACAGAGTGAAACATAGTTAAACAGAGGCAAAAAGAATTAAACAGAGTTAAACAAAGGGGAACAGAGTTAAACAGAGGCAAAGAGAGTCAAACAGAGTTAAACAGAGTAAAACAGAATTAAACAGAGTTAAGCAGAGGCAAACAGAATTTAACAGATTTGAACAGAGTTAAACAGAGGCACACAGAGTTAAAGAGAGTTAAACAGAGGCAAACAGAGTTAAACAGAGGCAAACAGTGTTAAGCAGAGTTAAACAGAGGCAAAGAGAGTTACACAGAGTTTAACAGAGGCAAACAGATTTAAACAGAGTTAAACGGAGGCAAGCAGAGTTGAACAGAGTTAAACAGAGGCAAACAGAGGAAAACAGAGTTAAACAGAGGCAAACAGATGCAAAGAGAGTTAAACAGACTGAAACAGAGGCAAACAGAGGCAAACAGAGTTAAACAGATTTAAAGAGAGTTAAACAGAGGCAAACAGAGGCAAACAGAGGTAAACAGAGTTATACAGCGGCAAACAGAGTTAAACAGAGTTAAACAGAGACAACAGAGTTAAACAGAGTTAAACAGAGTTAACCAGAGGCAGAGAGAGTTAAACAGAGTTAAACAGAGTTAAACAGAGGCATACAGAGTTACAGAGATTTAAACAGATGCAAACAGAGTTAAACAGAGTTAAACAGAGGCAAACAGAATTGCACAGAGTTAAACAGATGCAAACAGAGTTAAACAGAGTTAAACAGAGGCAGACAGTGTTGAACAGAGTTAAACAGAGGCAAACAGAGGCAAACAGAGTTAAACAGAGGCAAACAGAGTCAAACAGAGTTAAACAGAGGCAAAAAGAGTTAAACAGAGGCAAAAAGAGTTAAACAGATTGAAACAGAGGCAGAGTTAAGCAAATGCAAACTGAGTTAAACAGAGTTAAACAGAGGCAAACAGAGTTAAACAGAGTTCAACAGAGTGGAACAGAGTTAGACAGAAGCAAACAGAGTTAAAAAGAGTTAAACAGAGGCAAACAGAGGCAAACAGAGTTAAACAGAGGCAAACAGAGTGAAACATAGTTAAACAGAGGCAATAAGAATTAAACAGAGTTAAACAAAGGGGAACAGAGTTAAACAGAGGCAAAGAGAGTGAAACAGAGTTAAACAGAGTAAAACAGAATTAAACAGAGTTAAACAGAGTCAAACAGAGTTTAACAGAGTTGAACAGAGTTAAACAAAGGCACACAGAGTTAAAGAGAGTTAAACAGAGGCAAACAGAGTTAAACAGAGGCAATCAGAGTTCAACAGACTTAAACAGAGGCAAACAGAGTTAAACAAAGGCAAACTGAGTTAAACAGAGGCAAACAGAGTTCAGCAGATTTAAACAGATTTCCACAGAGGCAAACAGAGTTAAACAGAGTTAAACAGATGCAAACAGAGGCAAACAGAGTTAAACAGAGGCAAACAGAGGCAAACATTGTTAGCAGAGGCAAACAGAGGCAAACAGAGTTAAACTGAGGCAAACAGAGTTAAACAGAGTTAAACAGATGCAAAGAGCGTTAAACAGAGTTAAACAGAGGCAAACAGAGGCAAATAGAGTTTAACAGAGTTAAACAGAGGCAAAAAGAGTTAAACAGATGCAAACAGATGCAGATTTAAATAGAGACAGAAGCGTTAAAAAGAGGCAAACAGAGGCAAACAGAGTTAAACGGAGTTAAACAGAGGCAAACAGAGTTAAACAGAGTTATAAAGAGGCAAACAAAGTTAAACAGAGTTAAACAGAGGAAAACAGAGTTAAACAGAGTTATAAAGAGGCAAACAGAGTTAAACGGAAGCAAACCGAGTTAAACAGAGTTAAACAGAGGCAATAGATGCAAACAGAGTTGAAAAGCGGCAAACAGAGTTAAACTGGGGCAAACAGGCAAACGGAGTTAAACAGAGTTAAAAATAGGCAAACAGAGTTAAACAGATTTAAACAGTGGCAAACAGAGTTAAACAGAGTTAAGCAGATGCAAACAGAGTTAAACAGAGGCAAACAGAGCTAAACAGATTTAAAGAGATTTTGATAGAGGCAAAAAGAGATAACAGAGGCAGACAGAGTAAAACAGAATTATACAGATTCAAGCAGATGCAAACAGAGTTGAACAGAGGCAAACAGAGGCAAACAGAGACAAACACAGTTAAACAGAGTTGAACAGTGGCAAACACAGTCAAACAGATACAAACAGAGTTCAACAGAGTTAGACAGAGGCAAACAGATTTAAACAGAGGCAAACAGAGTTAAACAAAGGCAAACAGAGTTAAACAGATTTAAACAGAGGCAAACAGAGTTAAACAGAGGCACACAGAGTTAAACAGAGTTAAACAGAGGCAAACAGAGTTAAACAGAATTAAACAGAGGCAAACAGATTTAAACAGATTTACACAGAGGCAAACAGAGTTAAACAGAGTTAAACAGATGCAAACAGAGTTAAACAGAGTTAAACAGAGGCAAACAGAGTTAAACAGAGTTAAACAGAGGCAAACAGAGTTAAACAGAGTTAAACGGAGGCAAGCAGAGTTGAACAGAGTTAAACAGAGGCAAACAGAGGAAAACAGAGTTTAACAGAGGCAAACAGATGCAAAGAGAGTTAAACAGACTTAAACAGAGGCAAACAGAGGCAAACAGAGTTAAACAGATTTAAAGAGAGTTAAACAGAGGCAAACAGAGGCAGACAGAGTTAAACAGAGTTATACAGAGGCAAACAGAGTTAAACAGAGTTAAACAGAGCAAACTGAGTTAAACAGAGTTAAACAGAGTTAAACAGAGGCAAACAGTCAAACAGTTTTAAACAGACGCAACAGAGTTAAACAGACTTAAACAGAGGCAAACAGAGTTAAAACAGAGTTAAACAGAGGCAGACAGAGTTAAACGGAGTTAAAAAGTGGCAAACAGAGTTAAACAGTGTTAAACAGGTGGCAGACAGAGTTGAACAGAGTTAAACAGAGGCAAACAGAGGCAAACAGAGGTAAACAGAGGCAAACAGAGTTAAACAGAGTTAAACAAGGCAAAAAGAGTTAAACAGAGGCAAAAAGAGTTAAACAGAGTGAAACAGAGGCAAACAAGGTTAAACAGAGTTAAACAGAGGCAAACAGAGTTAAACAGAGTTAAGCAGAGTGAAACAGAGTTAGACAGATGCAAACAGAGTTAAACAGAGTTAAACAGAGGCAAACAAAGGCAAACAGAGTTAAACAGAGGCAAACAGAGTGAAACATAGTTAAACAGAGCAAAAAGAATTAAACAGAGTTAAACAAAGGGGAACAGAGTTAAACAGAGGCAAACAGAGTCAAACAGAGTTAAACAGAGGCAAACAGAGTTAAACAGAGTTAAACAGAGGCAAACAGAGTTTAACAGAGTTAAACAGAGTTAAACAGAGGCACACAGAGTTAAAGAGAGTTAAACAGAGGCAAACAGAGTTAAACAGAGGCAAAAAGTGTTAAACAGATTGAAACAGAGGCAAACAGAGTTAAGCAAAGGCAAACTGAGTTAAACAGAGTTAAACAGAGGCAAACAGAGTTAAACAGAGTTAAGCAGAGTGAAACAGAGTTAGACAGATGCAAACAGAGTTAAACAGAGTTAAACAGAGGCAAACAGAGGCAGACAGAGCTAAACAGAGGCAAACAGAGTGAAACATAGTTAAACAGAGGCAATAAGAATTAAACAGTGTTAAACAAAGGGGAACAGAGTTAAACAGAGGCAAAGAGAGTGAAACAGAGTTAAACAGAGTAAAACAGAATTAAACAGAGTTAAGCAGAGGCAAACAGAGTTTAACAGATTTGAACAGAGTTAAACAGAGGCACACAGAGTTGAACAGAGTTAAACAGAGGCAAACAGAGTTAAACAGAGGCAAACAGTGTTAAGCAGAGTTAAACAGAGGCAAACAGAGTTACACAGAGTTTAACAGAGGCAAACAGATTTAAACAGAGTTAAACGGAGGCAAGCAGAGTTGAACAGAGTTAAACAGAGACAAACAGAGTTAAACAGAGTTAAACAGAGGCAAACAGAGGCAAAGAGAGTTAAACAGACTGAAACAGAGGCAAACAGAGGCAAACAGAGTTAAACAGATTTAAAGAGAGTTAAACAGAGTCAAACAGAGGCAAACAGAGGTAAACAGAGTTATACAGCGGCAAACAGAGTTAAACAGAGTTAAACAGAGGCAGACAGAGTTAAACAGAGTTAAACAGAGTTAACCAGAGGCAGAGAGAGTTATACAGAGTGAAACAGAGTTAAACAGAGGCAGACAGAGTTAAACAGTTTCAAACAGATGCAAACAGAGTTAAACAGACTTAAACAGAGGCAAAACAGAGTACACAGAGTTAAACAGATGCAAACAGAGTTAAACAGAGTTAAACAGAGGCAGACAGAGTTTAACAGAGTTAAACAGAGGCAAACAGAGGCAAACAGAGTTAAACAGAGGCAAACAGAGACAAACAGAGTTAACAGAGGCAAAAAGAGTTAAACAGAGCAAAAAGAGTTAAACAGATTGAAACAGAGGCAGAGTTAAGCCAAATGCAAACTGAGTTAAACAGAGTTAAACAGAGGCAAACAGAGTTAAACAGAGTTAAACAGAGTGGAACAGATTTAGACAGAGGCAAACAGAGTTAAAAAGAGTTAAACAGAGGCAAACAGAGGCAAACAGAGTTAAACAGAGGCAAACAGAGTGAAACATAGAGAACAGAGGCAATAAGAATTAAACAGAGTTAAACAAAGGGGAACAGAGTTAAACAGAGGCAAAGAGAGTGAAACAGAGTTAAACAGAGGCAAAGAGAGTGAAACAGAGTTAAACAGAGGCAAACAGAGTTTAACAGAGTTGAACAGAGTTAAACAGAGGCACACAGAGTTAAAGAGAGTTAAACAGAGGCAAACAGAGTTAAACAGAGGCACACAGAGTTAAACAGAGTTAAACAGAGGCAAACAGAGTTAAACAGAGGCAAACAGAGTTAAACAGAGGCAAACAGAGTTCAACTGAGTTAAACAGAGTTAAACAGAGGCAAACAGAGTTAAACAAAGTTAAACAGAGGCAAACAGAGGCAAACAGAGTTAAACAGATGCAAACAGAGGCAAACAGTGTTAGCAGAGGCAAACAGAGGCAAACAGAGTTAAACAGAGGCAAACAGAGTTAAACAGAGTTAAACAGAGTTAAACAGAGTTAAACAGAGGCAAACAGAGGCAAACAGAGTTTAACAGAGTTAAACAGAGGCAAAAAGAGTTAAACAGAGGCAAACAGATGCAGATTTAAATAGAGACAGAAGCGTTAAAAAGAGGCAAACAGAGGCAAACAGAGTTAAACGGAGTTAAACAGAGGCAAACAGAGTTAAACAGAGTTATAAAGAGGCAAACAAAGTTAAACAGAGTTAAACAGAGGAAAACAGAGTTAAACAGAGTTATAAAGAGGCAAACAGAGTTAAACGGAAGCAAACCGAGTTAAACAGAGTTAAACAGAGGCAATAGATGCAAACAGAGTTGAAAAGCGGCAAACAGAGTTAAACTGGGGCAAACAGGCAAACGGAGTTAAACAGAGTTAAAAATAGGCAAACAGAGTTAAACAGATTTAAACAGTGGCAAACAGAGTTAAACAGAGTTAAGCAGATGCAAACAGAGTTAAACAGAGGCAAACAGAGCTAAACAGATTTAAAGAGATTTTGATAGAGGCAAAAAGAGATAACAGAGGCAGACAGAGTAAAACAGAATTATACAGATTCAAGCAGATGCAAACAGAGTTGAACAGAGGCAAACAGAGGCAAACAGAGACAAACAGAGTTAAACAGAGTTGAACAGTGGCAAACACAGTCAAACAGATACAAACAGAGTTCAACAGAGTTAGACAGAGGCAAACAGATTTAAACATAGGCAAACAGAGTTAAACAGAGGCAAACAGAGTTAAACAGATTTAAACAGAGGCAAACAGAGTTAAACAGAGGCACACAGAGTTAAACAGACTTAAACAGAGGCAAACAGAGTTAAACAGAGTTAAATAGAGGCAAACAGATTTAAACAGATTTACACAGAGGCAAACAGAGTTAAACAGATTTAAACAGATGCAAACAGAGTTACACAGAGTTAAACAGAGGCAAACAGAGTTACACAGAGTTTAACAGAGGCAAACAGAGTTAAACAGAGTTAAACAGAGGCAAGCAGAGTTGAACAGAGTTAAACAGAGGCAAACAGAGGAAAACAGAGTTAAACAGAGGCAAACAGAGGCAAAGAGAGTTAAACAGACTGAAACAGAGGCAAACAGAGGCAAACAGAGTTAAACAGATTTAAAGAGAGTTAAACAGAGGCAATAAGAATTAAACAGAGTTAAACAAAGGGGAACAGAGTTAAACAGAGGCAAAGAGAGTGAAACAGAGTTAAACAGAGTAAAACAGAATTAAACAGAGTTAAACAGAGGCAAACAGAGTTTAACAGAGTTGAACAGAGTTAAACAGAGGCACACAGAGTTAAAGAGAGTTAAACAGAGGCAAACAGAGTTAAACAGAGGCACACAGAGTTAAACAGACTTAAACAGAGGCAAACAGAGTTAAACAAAGGCAAACTGAGTTAAACAGAGGCAAACAGAGTTCAACAGATTTATAGAGAGTTAAACAGAGGCAAACAGAGTTAAACAGAGTTAAACAGATGCAAACAGAGGCAAACAGAGTTAAACAGAGGCAAACAGAGGCAAACAGTGTTAGCAGAGGCAAACAGAGTCAAACAGAGTTAAACAGAGGCAAACAGAGTTAAACAGAGTTAAACAGATGCAAAGAGCGTTAAACAGAGTTAAACAGAGGCAAACAGAGGCAAACAGAGTTTAACAGAGTTAAACAGAGGCAAAAAGAGTTAAACAGATGCAAACAGATGCAGATTTAAATAGAGACAGAAGCGTTAAAAAGAGGCAAACAGAGGCAAACAGAGTTAAACGGAGTTAAACAGAGGCAAACAGAGTTAAACAGAGTTATAAAGAGGCAAACAAAGTTAAACAGAGTTAAACAGAGGAAAACAGAGTTAAACAGAGTTATAAAGAGGCAAACAGAGTTAAACGGAAGCAAACCGAGTTAAACAGAGTTAAACAGAGGCAATAGATGCAAACAGAGTTGAAAAGCGGCAAACAGAGTTAAACTGGGGCAAACAGGCAAACGGAGTTAAACAGAGTTAAAAATAGGCAAACAGAGTTAAACAGATTTAAACAGTGGCAAACAGAGTTAAACAGAGTTAAGCAGATGCAAACAGAGTTAAACAGAGGCAAACAGAGCTAAACAGATTTAAAGAGATTTTGATAGAGGCAAAAAGAGATAACAGAGGCAGACAGAGTAAAACAGAATTATACAGATTCAAGCAGATGCAAACAGAGTTGAACAGAGGCAAACAGAGGCAAACAGAGACAAACAGAGTTAAACAGAGTTGAACAGTGACAAACACAGTCAAACAGATACAAACAGAGTTCAACAGAGTTAGACAGAGGCAAACAGATTTAAACATAGGCAAACAGAGTTAAACAAAGGCAAACAGAGTTAAACAGATTTAAACAGAGGCAAACAGAGTTAAACAGAGGCACACAGAGTTAAACAGAGTTAAACAGAGGCAAACAGAGTTAAACAGAATTAAATAGAGGCAAACAGATTTAAACAGATTTACACAGAGGCAAACAGAGTTAAACAGAGTTAAACAGATGCAAACAGAGTTACACAGAGTTAAACAGAGGCAAACAGAGTTAAACAGAGTAAAACAGAGGCAAACAGAGTTAAACAGAGTTAAACAGAGGCAAACAGAGGTTAAACAGAGTTAAACAGAGGCAAACAGAGGAAAACAGAGTTTAAACAGAGGCAAACAGATGCAAAGAGAGTTAAACAGACTGAAACAGAGGCAAACAGAGGCAAACAGAGTTAAACAGATTTAAAGAGAGTTAAACAGAGGCAAACAGAGGCAAACAGAGGTAAACAGAGTTAAACAGAGGCAAACAGAGTTAAACAGAGTTAAACAGAGACAACAGAGTTAAACAGAGTTAAACAGAGTTAAACAGAGGCATACAGAGTTACAGAGATTTAAACAGACGCAAACAGAGTTAAACAGACTTAAACAGAGGCAAACAGAGTTAAACAGAGTTAAACAGAGGCAGACAGAGTTACACAGAGTTAAAAAGTCGCAAACAGAGTTAAACAGTGTTAAACAGTTGCAGACAGAGTTGAACAGAGTTAAACAGAGGCAAACAGAGGCAAACAGAGTTAAACAGAGGCAAACAGAGTTAAACAGAGTTAAACAGAGGCAAAAAGAGTTAAACAGAGGCAAAAAGAGTTAAACAGATTGAAACAGAGGCAAACAGAGTTAAGCAAAGGCAAACTGAGTTAAACAGAGTTAAACAGAGGCAAACAGAGTTAAACAGAGTTCAACAGAGTGGAACAGAGTTAGACAGAAGCAAACAGAGTTAAACAGAGTTAAACAGAGGCAAACGGAGGCAAACAGAGTTAAACAGAGGCAAACAGAGTGAAACATAGTTAAACAGAGGCAATAAGAATTAAACAGAGTTAAACAAAGGGGAACAGAGTTAAACAGAGGCAAAGAGAGTCAAACAGAGTTAAACAGAGTAAAACAGAATTAAACAGAGTTAAACAGAGTCAAACAGAGTTTAACAGAGTTGAACAGAGTTAAACAGAGGCACACAGAGTTAAAGAGAGTTAAACAGAGGCAATCAGAGTTCAACAGACTTAAACAGAGGCAAACAGAGTTAAACAAAGGCAAACTGAGTTAAACAGAGGCAAACAGAGTTCAACAGATTTAAACAGATTTCCACAGAGGCAAACAGAGTTAAACAGAGTTAAACAGATGCAAACAGAGGCAAACAGAGTTAAACAGAGGCAAACAGAGGCAAACAGTGTTAGCAGAGGCAAACAGAGGCAAACAGAGTGAAACATAGTTAAACAGAGGCAATAAGAATTAAACAGAGTTAAACAAAGGGGAACAGAGTTAAACAGAGGCAAAGAGAGTGAAACAGAGTTAAACAGAGTAAAACAGAATTAAACAGAGTTAAGCAGAGGCAAACAGAATTTAACAGATTTGAACAGAGTTAAACAGAGGCACACAGAGTTAAAGAGAGTTAAACAGAGGCAAACAGAGTTAAACAGAGGCAAACAGTGTTAAGCAGAGTTAAACAGAGGCAAACAGAGTTACACAGAGTTTAACAGAGGCAAACAGATTTAAACAGAGTTAAACGGAGGCAAGCAGAGTTGAACAGAGTTAAACAGAGGCAAACAGAGGCAAACAGAGTTAAACAGAGGCAAACAGATGCAAAGAGAGTTAAACAGACTGAAACAGAGGCAAACAGAGGCAAACAGAGTTAAACAGATTTAAAGAGAGGTAAACAGAGGCAAACAGAGGCAAACAGAGGTAAACAGAGGCAAGCAGAGTTAAACAGAGTTCAACAGAGTGGAACAGAGTTAGACAGAAGGAAACAGAGTTAAAAAGAGTTAAACAGAGGCAAACGGAGGCAAACAGAGTTAAACAGAGGCAAACAGAGTGAAACATAGTTAAACAGAGGCAATAGGAATTAAACAGAGTTAAACAAAGGGGAACAGAGTTAAACAGAGGCAAAGAGAGTGAAACAGAGTTAAACAGAGTAAAACAGAATTAAACAGAGTTAAGCAGAGGCAAACAGAATTTAACAGATTTGAACAGAGTTAAACAGAGGCACACAGAGTTAAAGAGAGTTAAACAGAGGCAAACAGAGTTAAACAGAGGCAAACAGTGTTAAGCAGAGTTAAACAGAGGCAAACAGAGTTACACAGAGTTTAACAGAGGCAAACAGATTTAAACAGAGTTAAACAGAGGCAAGCAGAGTTGAACAGAGTTAAACAGAGGCAAACAGAGGAAAACAGAGTTAAACAGAGGCAAACAGAGGCAAAGAGAGTTAAACAGAATTATAGAGAGTTAAACAGAGGCAAACAGAGGCAAACAGAGTTAAACAGATTTAAAGAGAGTTAAACAGAGGCAAACAGAGGCAAACAGAGGTAAACAGAGTTAAACAGAGGCAAACAGAGTTAAACAGAGTTAAACAGAGACAACAGAGTTAAACAGAGTTAAACAGAGTTAACCAGAGGCAGAGAGAGTTAAACAGAGTTAAACAGAGTTAAACAGAGGCATACAGAGTTACAGAGATTTAAACAGATGCAAACAGAGTTAAACAGACTTAAACAGAGGCAAACAGAGTTACACAGAGTTAAACAGACGCAAACAGAGTTAAACAGAGTTAAACAGAGGCAGACAGAGTTGAACAGAGTTAAACAGAGGCAAACAGAGGCAAACAGAGTTAAACAGAGGCAAACAGAGTCAAACAGAGTTAAACAGAGGCAAACAGAGTTAAACAGAGGCAAAAAGAGTTAAACAGATTGAAACAGAGGCAGAGTTAAGCAAATGCAAACTGAGTTAAACAGAGTTAAACAGAGGCAAACAGAGTTAAACAGAGTTAAACAGAGTGGAACAGAGTTAGACAGAGGCAAACAGAGTTAAAAAGAGTTAAACAGAGGCAAACAGAGGCAAACAGAGTTAAACAGAGGCAAACAGAGTGAAACATAGTTAAACAGAGGCAATAAGAATTAAACAGAGTTAAACAAAGGGGAACAGAGTTAAACAGAGGCAAAGAGAGTGAAACAGAGTTAAACAGAGGCAAACAGATGCAAAGAGAGTTAAACAGACTTAAACAGAGGCAAACAGAGGCAAACAGAGTTAAACAGAGTTAAACAGAGTTAAACAGAGGCAAGAAGAGTTAAACAGTGTTAAACAAAGGGGAACAGAGTTAAACAGAGGCAAAGAGAGTGAAACAGATTTAATCAGAGGCAAACAGAATTAAACAGAGTTAAACAGAGGCAAACAGAGTTTAACAGAGTTGAACAGAGTTAAACAGAGGCACACAGAGTTAAAGAGAGTTAAACAGAGGCAAACAGAGTTAAACAGAGGCACACAGAGTTAAACAGACTTAAACAGAGGCAAACAGAGTTAAACAAAGGCAAACTGAGTTAAACAGAGGCAAACAGAGTTCAACAGATTTAAACAGAGTTAAACAGAGGCAAACAGAGTTAAACAGAGTTAAACAGATGCAAACAGAGGCAAACAGAGTTAAACAGAGGCAAACAGAGGCAAACAGAGTTGAACAGAGGCAAACAGAGGCAAACAGAGTTAACTGAGGTAGACAGAGTCAAACAGAGTAAAACAGAGGCAGAGAGAGTTAAACAGAGTGAAACAGAGGCAAACAGAGGCAAACAGAGTTAAACAGAGTCAAACAAGGGCAAACAGAGTTGAACAGATGCGAACAGATGCAGATTTAAATAGAGACAGAAGCGTTAAAAAGAGGCAAACAGAGGCAAACAGAGTTAAACGGAGTTAAACAGAGGCAAACAGAGTTAAACAGAGTTATAAAGAGGCAAACAGAGTTAAACGGAAGCAAACCGAGTTAAACCGAGTTAAACAGAGGCAATAGATGCAAACAGAGTTGAAAAGCGGCAAACAGAGTTAAACTGGGGCAAACAGGCAAACGGAGTTAAACAGAGTTAAAAATAGGCAAACAGAGTTAAACAGATTTAAACAGTGGCAAACAGAGTTAAACAGAGTTAAGCAGATGCAAACAGAGTTAAACAGAGGCAAACAGAGCTAAACAGATTTAAAGAGATTTTGATAGAGGCAAAAAGAGATAACAGAGGCAGACAGAGTAAAACAGAATTATACAGATTCAAGCAGATGCAAACAGAGTTGAACAGAGGCAAACAGAGGCAAACAGAGACAAACAGAGTTAAACAGAGTTGAACAGTGGCAAACACAGTCAAACAGATACAAACAGAGTTCAACAGAGTTAGACAGAGGCAAACAGATTTAAACATAGGCAAACAGAGTTAAACAAAGGCAAACAGAGTTAAACAGATTTAAACAGAGGCAAACAGAGTTAAACAGAGGCACACAGAGTTAAACAGACTTAAACAGAGGCAAACAGAGTTAAACAGAATTAAATAGAGGCAAACAGATTTAAACAGATTTACACAGAGGCAAACAGAGTTAAACAGAGTTAAACAGATGCAAACAGAGTTACATAGAGTTAAACAGAGGCAAACAGAGCTAAACAGAGTTTAACAGAGGCAAACAGAGTTAAACAGAGTTAAACGGAGGCAAGCAGAGTTGAACAGAGTTAAACAGAGGCAAACAGAGGAAAACAGAGTTTAACAGAGGCAAACAGATGCAAAGAGAGTTAAACAGAGTCAAACAGAGTTTAACAGAGTTGAACAGAGTTAAACAGAGGCACACAGAGTTAAAGAGAGTTAAACAGAGGCAATCAGAGTTCAACAGACTTAAACAGAGGCAAACAGAGTTAAACAAAGGCAAACTGAGTTAAACAGAGGCAAACAGAGTTCAACAGATTTAAACAGATTTCCACAGAGGCAAACAGAGTTAAACAGAGTTAAACAGATGCAAACAGAGGCAAACAGAGTTATACAGAGGCAAACAGAGGCAAACAGTGTTAGCAGAGGCAAACAGAGGCAAACAGAGTTAAACTGAGGCAAACAGAATTAAACAGAGTTAAACAGATGCAAAGAGCGTTAAACAGAGTTAAACAGAGGCAAACAGAGGCAAACAGATTTAAACAGAGTTAAACAGAGGCAAACAGAGTTAAACAGAGGCAAACAGTGTTAAGCAGTGTTAAACAGAGGCAAACAGAGTTACACAGAGTTTAACAGAGGCAAACAGAGTTAAACAGAGTTAAACGGAGGCAAGCAGAGTTGAACAGAGTTAAACAGAGGCAAACAGAGGAAAACAGAGTTAAACAGAGGCAAACAAAGGCAAAGAGAGTTAAACAGACTGAAACAGAGGCAAACAGAGGCAAACAGAGTTAAACAGATTTAAAGAGAGTTAAACAGAGGCAAACAGAGGCAAACAGAGGTAAACAGAGTTATACAGCGGCAAACAGAGTTAAACAGAGTTAAACAGAGACAACAGAGTTAAACAGAGTTAAACAGAGTTAACCAGAGGCAGAGAGAGTTAAACAGAGTTAAACAGAGTTAAACAGAGGCATACAGAGTTACAGAGATTTAAACAGATGCAAACAGAGTTAAACAGACTTAAACAGAGGCAAACAGAGTTACACAGAGTTAAACAGATGCAAACAGAGTTAAACAGAGTTAAACAGAGGCAGACAGACTTGAACAGAGTTAAACAGAGGCAAACAGAGTTTAACAGAGTTGAACAGAGTTAAACAGAGGCACACAGAGTTAAAGAAAGTTAAACAGAGGCAAACAGAGTTAAACAGAGGCAATCAGAGTTCAACAGACTTAAACAGAGGCAAACAGAGTTAAACAAAGGCAAACTGAGTTAAACAGAGGCAAACAGAGTTCAACAGATTTAAACAGATTTCCACAGAGGCAAACAGAATTAAACAGAGTTAAACAGATGCAAACAGAGGCAAACAGAGTTAAACAGAGGCAAACAGAGGCAAACAGTGTTAGCAGAGGCAAACAGAGGCAAACAGAGTTAAACTGAGGCAAACAGAGTTAAACAGAGTTAAACAGATGCAAAGAGCGTTAAACAGAGTTAAACAGAGGCAAACAGAGGCAAATAGAGTTTAACAGAGTTAAACAGAGGCAAACAGAGTTAAACAGAGGCAAACAGTGTTAAGCAGAGTTAAACAGAGGCAAACAGAGTTACACAGAGTTTAACAGAGGCAAACAGATTTAAACAGAGTTAAACGGAGGCAAGCAGAGTTGAACAGAGTTAAACAGAGGCAAACAGAGGAAAACAGAGTTAAACAGAGGCAAACAGATGCAAAGAGAGTTAAACAGACTGAAACAGAGGCAAACAGAGGCAAACAGAGTTAAACAGATTTAAAGAGAGTTAAACAGAGGCAAACAGAGGCAAACAGAGGTAAACAGAGTTATACAGCGGCAAACAGAGTTAAACAGAGTTAAACAGAGAAAATCAGAGTTAAACAGAGTGAAACAGAGTTAACCAGAGGCAGAGAGAGTTAAACAGAGTTAAACAGAGTTAAACAGAGGCAGAGAGAGTTAAACAGAGTCAAACGGAGGCAAACAGAGTTAAACAGACTTAAACAGAGGCAAACAGAGTTACACAGAGTTAAACAGATGCAAACAGAGTTAAACAGAGTTAAACAGAGGCAAACAGAGTTAAAGAGAGTTAAACAGAGGCAAACAGAGGCAAACAGAGTTAAACAGAGGCAAACAGAATCAAACAGAGTTAAACAGAGGCAAAAAGAGTTAAACAGAGGCAAAAAGAGTTAAACAGATTGAAACAGAGGCAGAGTTAAGCAAATGCAAACTGAGTTAAACAGAGTTAAACAGAGGCAAACAGAGTTAAACAGAGTTCAACAGAGTGGAACAGAGTTAGACAGAAGCAAACAGAGTTAAAAAGAGTTAAACAGAGGCAAACAGAGGCAAACAGAGTTAAACAGAGGCAAACAGAGTGAAACATAGTTAAACAGAGGCAATAAGAATTAAACAGAGTTAAACAAAGGGGAACAGAGTTAAACAGAGGCAAAGAGAGTGAAACAGAGTTAAACAGAGTAAAACAGAATTAAACAGAGTTAAACAGAGTCAAACAGAGTTTAACAGAGTTGAACAGAGTTAAACAGAGGCACACAGAGTTAAAGAGAGTTAAACAGAGGCAAACAGAGTTAAACAGAGGCAAACAGAGTTAAACAGACTTAAACAGAGGCAAACAGAGTTAAACAGAGCCAAACAGAGTTAAACAGAGGCAAACAGAGTTCAACAGATTTAAACAGATTTCCACAGAGGCAAACAGAGTTAAACAGAGTTAAACAGATGCAAACAGAGGCAAACAGAGTTAAACAGAGGCAAACAGAGGCAAACAGAGTTACACAGAGGCAAACAGAGGCAAACAGAGTTAAACTGAGGCAAACAGAGTTAAACAGAGTTAAACAGAGGCAAACAGCGTTAAACAGAGTTAAACAGAGGCAAACAGAGGCAAATAGAGTTTAACAGAGTTAAACAGAGGCAAAAAGAGTTAAACAGATGCAAACAGAGGCAAACAGGTTTAAATAGAGGCAAAAGTGTTAAAAAGAGGCAAACAGAGGCAAACAGATTTAAACGGAGTTAAACAGAGGCAAACAGAGTTAAACAGAGTTAAAAAGAGGCAAACAAAGTTAAACAGAGTTAAACAGAGGAAAACAGAGTTAAACAGAGTTATAAAGAGGCAAACAGAGTTAAACAGAGGCAAACAGAGTTAAACAGAGTTAAACAGAGGCAATAGATGCAAACAGAGTTAAACAGCGGCAAACAGAGTTATACAGAGGCAAACAGAGGTAAACAGAGTTAAATAGAGGCAAACAGAGTTAAACAGATTTAAACAGTGGCAAACAGAGTTAAACAGACTTAAACAGAGGCAAACAGAGTTAAACAGAGGCAAACAGAGGTAAAGAGATTTAAAGAGATTTTGATAGAGGCAAAAAGAGATAACAGAGGCAGACAGAGTAAAACAGAATTATACAGATTCAAACAGATGCAAACAGAGTTGAACAGAGGCAAACAGAGGCAATCAGCGACAGCAGAGTTAAACAGAGTTAAACAGAGGCAAACAGAGGCAGACAGATACAAACAGAGTTAAACAGAGTTAAACAGAGGCAAACAGATTTAAACAGAGGCAAACAGAGTTAAACAAAGGCAAACAGAGTTAAACAGATTTAAACAGAGGCAAACAGAGTTAAACAGAGGCACACAGAGTTAAACAGACTTAAACAGAGGCAAACAGAGGCAAACAGAGTTAAACAGAGGCAAACAGATTTAAACAGATTTACACAGAGGCAAACAGAGTCAAACAGAGTTAAACAGAGGCAAACAGAGTTACACAGAGTTAAACAGAGGCAAACAGAGTTAAACAGGGGCTGACAGAGGCAAACAGAGTTTAACAGAGTTAAACCGAGGCAAGCAGATTTGAACAGAGTGAAACAGAGTTAAAGAGAGGAAAACAGAGTTAAACAGAGGCAAACAGATGCAAAGAGAGTTAAACAGACTGAAACAGAGGCAAACAGAGGCAAACAGAGTTAAACAGATTTACAGAGAGTTAAACAGAGGCAAACAGAAGCAAAGAGAGGTAAACAGGTTATACAGAGGCAAACAGAGTTAAACAGAGTTAAACAGAGACACAGAGTTAAACAGAGTTAAACAGAGTTAAACAGAGGCAAACAGAGTTACAGAGATTTAAACAGACCAAACAGAGTTAAAAAGAGTTAAACAGAGGCAAACGTAGTTAAACAGAGTTAAACAGAGGCAGACAGAGTTACACAGAGTTAAAAAGTCGCAAACAGAGTTAAACAGTGTTAAACAGTTGCAGACAGAGTTGAACAGAGTTAAACAGAGGCAAACAGAGGCAAACAGAGTTAAACAGAGGCAAACAGAGTTAAACAGAGGCAAAAAGAGTTAAACAGAGGCAAAAAGAGTTAAACAGATTGAAACAGAGGCAAACAGAGTTAAGCAAAGGCAAACTGAGTTAAACAGAGTTAAACAGAGGCAAACAGAGTTAAACAGAGTTCAACAGAGTGGAACAGAGTTAGACAGAGGCAAACAGAGTTAAACAGAGTTAAACAGAGGCAAACGGAGGCAAACAGAGTTAAACAGAGGCAAACAGAGTGAAACATAGTTAAACAGAGGCAAAAAGACTTAAACAGAGTTAAACAAAGGGGAACAGAGTTAAACAGAGGCAAACAGAGTCAAACAGAGTTAAACAGAGGCAAACAGAGTTAAACAGAGTTAAACAGAGTCAAACAGAGTTTAACAGAGTTGAACAGAGTTAAACAGAGGCACACAGAGTTAAAGAGAGTTAAACAGAGGCAAACAGAGTTAAACAGAGGCAAAAAGTGTTAAACAGATTGAAACAGAGGCAAACAGAGTTAAACAAAGGCAAACTGAGTTAAACAGAGTTAAACAGAGGCAAACAGAGTTAAACAGAGTTCAACAGAGTGGAACAGAGTTAGACAGAGGCAAACAGAGTTAAAAAGAGTTAAACAGAGGCAAACGGAGGCAAACAGAGTTAAACAGAGGCAAACAGAGTGAAACATAGTTAAACAGAGGCAATAAGAATTAAACAGAGTTAAACAAAGGGGAACAGAGTTAAACAGAGGCAAAGAGAGTGAAACAGAGTTAAACAGAGTAAAACAGAATTAAACAGAGTTAAGCAGAGGCAAACAGAATTTAACAGATTTGAACAGAGTTAAACAGAGGCACACAGAGTTAAAGAGAGTTAAACAGAGGCAAACAGAGTTAAACAGAGGCAAACAGTGTTAAGCAGAGTTAAACAGAGGCAAACAGATTTAAACAGAGTTAAACGGAGGCAAGCAGAGTTGAACAGAGTTAAACAGAGGCAAACAGAGGAAAACAGAGTTAAACAGAGGGAAACAGAGGCAAACAGAGTTAAACAGACTGAAACAGAGGCAAACAGAGGCAAACAGAGTTAAACAGAGTTAAGCAGAGTTAAACAGAGGCAAACAGAGGCAAACAGATTTAAACAGCGGCAAACAGAGTTAAACAGAGTTAAACAGAGAAACAGAGTTAAACAGAGGCAAACAGAGTTAAACAGAGGCAGATAGAGTTAAACAGAGGCAAACAGAGTTAAACAGGGTTAAACAGAGGCATACAGAGTTACAGAGATTTAAACAGATGCAAACAGAGTTAAACAGACTTAAACAGAGGCAAACAGAGTTAAACAGAGTTAAACAGATGCAAACAGAGTTAAACAGAGTTAAACAGAGCCAAACAGATTTGAACAGAGTTAAACAGAGGCAAACAGAGGCAAACAGAGTTAAACAGAGGCAAACAGAGTCAAACAGAGTTAAACAGAGGCAAAAAGAGTTAAACAGAGGCAAAAAGAGTTAAACAGATTGAAACAGAGGCAGAGTTAAGCAAATGCAAACTGAGTTAAACAGAGTTAAACAGAGGCAAACAGAGTTAAACAGAGTTCAACAGAGTGGAACAGAGTTAGACAGAGGCAAACAGAGTTAAACAGAGTTAAACAGAGGCAAACAGAGGCAAACAGAGTTAAACAGAGGCAAACAGAGTGAAACATAGTTAAACAGAGGCAAAAAGAGTTAAACAGAGTTAAACAAAGGGGAACAGAGTTAAACAGAGGCAAAGAGAGTGAAACAGAGTTAAACAGAGTAAAACAGAATTAAACAGAGTTAAACAGAGGCAAACAGAGTTTAACAGAGTTGAACAGAGTTAAACAGAGGCACACAGAGTTAAAGAGAGTTAAACAGAGGCAAACAGAGTTAAACAGAGGCAATCAGAGTTCAACAGACTTAAACAGAGGCAAACAGAGTTAAACAAAGGCAAACTGAGTTAAACAGAGGCAAACAGAGTTCAACAGATTTAAACAGATTTCCACAGAGGCAAACAGAGTTAAACAGAGTTAAACAGATGCAAACAGAGGCAAACAGAGTTAAACAGAGTTAAACAGAGGCAGACAGAGTTACACAGAGTTAAAAAGTGGCAAACAGAGTTAAACAGTGTTAAACAGTGGCAGACAGAGTTGAACAGAGTTAAACAGAGGCAAACAGAGGCAAACAGAGTTAAACAGAGGCAAACAGAGTTAAACAGAGGCAAAAAGAGTTAAACAGAGGCAAACAGATTTAAACAGATTGAAACAGAGGCAAACAGAGTTAAGCAAAGGCAAAAAGAGTTAAACAGAGTTAAACAGAGGCAAACAGAGTTAAACAGAGATAAGCAGAGTGAAACAGAGTTAGAGTGATGCAAACAGAGTTAAACTGAGTTAAACAGAGGCAAACAGAGGCAAACAGAGTTAAACAGAGGCAAACAGAGTGAAACATAGTTAAACAGAGGCAAACAGAGTTAAACAGAGTTAAACAAAGGGGAACAGAGTTAAACAGAGGCAAACAGGGTCAAACAGAGTTAAACAGAGGCAAACAGAATTAAACAGAGTTAAACAGAGTCAAACAGAGTTTAACAGAGTTGAACAGAGTTAAACAGAGGCACACAGAGTTAAAGAGAGTTAAACAGAGGCAAACAGAGTTAAACAGAGGCAAAGAGAGTTAAACAGATTGAAACAGAGGCAAACAGAGTTAAGCAAATGCAAACTGAGTTAAACAGAGTTAAACAGAGGCAAACAGAGTTAAACAGAGTTCAACAGAGTGGAACAGAGTTAGACAGAGGCAAACAGAGTTAAACAGAGTTAAACAGAGGCAAACGGAGGCAAACAGAGTTAAACAGAGGCAAACAGAGTGAAACATAGTTAAACAGAGGCAATAAGAATTAAACAGAGTTAAACAAAGGGGAACAGAGTTAAACAGAGGCAAAGAGAGTGAAACAGAGTTAAACAGAGGCAAACAGAATTAAACAGAGTTAAACAGAGGCAAACAGAATTTAACAGATTTGAACAGAGTTAAACAGAGGCACACAGAGTTAAAAAGACTTCAAAAGCGGCAAACAGAGTTAAACAGAGGCAAACAGTGTTAAGCAGAGTTAAACAGAGGCAAACAGATTTAAACAGAGTTAAACGGAGGCAAGCAGAGTTGAACAGAGTTAAACAGAGGCAAACAGAGGAAAACAGAGTTAAACAGAGGCAAACAGATGCAAAGAGAGTTAAACAGACTGAAACAGAGGCAAACAGAGGCAAACAGAGTTAAACAGATTTAAAGAGAGTTAAACAGAGGCAAACAGAGGCAAACAGAGGTAAACAGAGTTATACAGCGGCAAACAGAGTTAAACAGAGTTAAACAGAGACAACAGAGTTAAACAGAGTTAAACAGAGTTAACCAGAGGCAGAGAGAGTTAAACAGAGTTAAACAGAGTTAAACAGAGGCAAACAGAGTTACAGAGATTTAAACAGATGCAAACAGAGTTAAACAGAGTTAAACAGAGGCAAACAGAGTTACACAGAGTTAAACAGATGCAAACAGAGTTAAACAGAGTTAAACAGAGGCAGACAGAGTTGAACAGAGTTAAACAGAGGCAAACAGAGGCAAACAGAGTTAAACAGAGGCAAACAGAGTTAAACAGAGTTAAACAGAGGCAAACAGAGTTAAACAGAGGCAAAAAGAGTTAAACAGATTGAAACAGAGGCAGAGTTAAGCAAATGCAAACTGAGTTAAACAGAGTTAAACAGAGGCAAACAGAGTTAAACAGAGTTCAACAGAGTGGAACAGAGTTAGACAGAAGCAAACAGAGTTAAACAGAGTTAAACAGAGGCAAACAGAGGCAAACAGAGTTAAACAGAGGCAAACAGAGTGAAACATAGTTAAACAGAGGCAATAAGAGTTAAACAGAGTTAAACAAAGGGGAACAGAGTTAAACAGAGGCAAAGAGAGTGAAACAGAGTTAAACAGAGTAAAACAGAATTAAACAGAGTTAAACAGAGTCAAACAGAGTTTAACAGAGTTGAACAGAGTTAAACAGAGGCACACAGATTTAAAGAGAGTTAAACAGAGGCAAACAGAGTTAAACAGAGGCACACAGAGTTAAACAGACTTAAACAGAGGCAAACAGAGTTAAACAAAGGCAAACTGAGTTAAACAGAGGCAAACAGAGTTCAACAGATTTAAACAGATTTCCACAGAGGCAAACAGAGTTAAACAGAGTTAAACAGATGCAAACAGAGGCAAACAGAGTTAAACAGAGGCAAACAGAGGCAAACAGAGTTAAATAGAGGCAAACAGAGTTAAACTGAGGCAAACAGAGTTAAACAGAGTTAAACAGATGCAAACAGAGTTAAACAGAGTTAAACAGAGGCAAACAGAGGCAAATAGAGTTTAAACAGAGTTAAACAGAGGCAAAAAGAGTTAAACAGATGCAAACAGATGCAGATTTAAATAGAGACAGAAGCGTTAAAAAGAGGCAAACAGAGGCAAACAGAGTTAAACGGAGTTAAACAGAGGCAAACAGAGTTAAACAGAGTTATAAAGAGGCAAACAAAGTTAAACAGTGTTAAACAGAGGAAAACAGAGTTAAACAGAGTTATAAAGAGGCAAACAGAGTTAAACGGAAGCAAACCGAGTTAAACAGAGTTAAACAGAGGCAATAGATGCAAACAGAGTTGAAAAGCGGCAAACAGAGTTAAACTGGGGCAAACAGGCAAACGGAGTTAAACAGAGTTAAAAATAGGCAAACAGAGTTAAACAGATTTAAACAGTGGCAAACAGAGTTAAACAGAGTTAAGCAGATGCAAACAGAGTTAAACAGAGGCAAACAGATCTAAACAGATTTAAAGAGATTTTGATAGAGGCAAAAAGAGATAACAGAGGCAGACAGAGTAAAACAGAATTATACAGATTCAAGCAGATGCAAACAGAGTTGAACAGAGGCAAACAGAGGCAAACAGAGACAAACAGAGTTAAACAGAGTTGAACAGTGGCAAACACAGTCAAACAGATACAAACAGAGTTCAACAGAGTTAGACAGAGGCAAACAGATTTAAACATAGGCAAACAGAGTTAAACAAAAGCAAACAGAGTTAAACAGATTTAAACAGAGGCAAACAGAGTTAAACAGAGGCACACAGAGTTAAACAGACTTAAACAGAGGCAAACAGAGTTAAACAGAATTAAATAGAGGCAAACAGATTTAAACAGATTTACACAGAGGCAAACAGAGTTAAACAGAGTTAAACAGATGCAAACAGAGTTACACAGAGTTAAACAGAGGCAAACAGAGTTACACAGAGTTTAACAGAGGCAAACAGAGTTAAACAGAGTTAAACGGAGGCAAGCAGAGTTGAACAGAGTTAAACAGAGGCAAACAGAGGAAAACAGAGTTTAACAGAGGCAAACAGAGGCAAAGAGAGTTAAACAGACTTAAACAGAGGCAAACAGAGGCAAACAGAGTTAAACAGATTTAAAGAGAGTTAAACAGAGGCAAACAGAGGCAAACAGAGGTAAACAGAGTTATACAGAGGCAAACAGAGTTAAACAGAGTTAAACAGAGACAACAGAGTTAAACAGAGTTAAACAGAGTTAAACAGAGGCATACAGAGTTACAGAGATTTAAACAGACGCAAACAGAGTTAAACAGACTTAAACAGAGGCAAACAGAGTTAAACAGAGTTAAACAGAGGCAGACAGAGTTACACAGAGTTAAAAAGTCGCAAACAGAGTTAAACAGTGTTAAACAGTTGCAGACAGAGTTGAACAGAGTTAAACAGAGGCAAACAGAGGCAAACAGAGTTAAACAGAGGCAAACAGAGTTAAACAGAGTTAAACAGAGGCAAACAGAAGCAAACAGAGGCAAAAAGAGTTAAACAGATTGAAACAGAGGCAAACAGAGTTAAGCAAATGCAAACTGAGTTAAACAGAGTTAAACAGAGGCAAACAGAGTTAAACAGAGTTCAACAGAGTGAAACAGAGTTAGACAGAGGCATACAGAGTTAAACAGAGTTAAACAGAGGCAAACGGAGGCAAACAGAGTTAAACAGAGGCAAACAGAGTGAAACATAGTTAAACAGAGGCAATAAGAATTAAACAGAGTTAAACAAAGGGGAACAGAGTTAAACAGAGGCAAAGAGAGTGAAACAGAGTTAAACAGAGTAAAACAGAATTAAACAGAGTTAAACAGAGTCAAACAGAGTTTAACAGAGTTGAACAGAGTTAAACAGAGGCACACAGAGTTAAAGAGAGTTAAACAGAGGCAAACAGAGTTAAACAGAGGCACACAGAGTTAAACAGAGTGGACTGAGTTAGACAGAGGCAAACAGAGTTAAGCAAAGGCAAACTGAGTTAAACAGAGTTAAACAGAGGCAAACAGAGTTAAACAGAGTTCAACAGAGTGGAACAGAGTTAGACAGAAGCAAACAGAGTTAAACAGACTTAAACAGATGCAAACGGAGGCAAACAGAGTTAAACAGAGGCAAACAGAGTGAAACATAGTTAAACAGAGGCAAAGAGAGTGAAACAGAGTTAAACAGAGTAAAACAGAATTAAACAGAGTTAAGCAGAGGCAAACAGAATTTAACAGATTTGAACAGAGTTAAACAGAGGCACACAGAGTTAAAGAGAGTTAAACAGAGGCAAACAGAGTTAAACAGAGGCAAACAGTGTTAAGCAGAGTTAAACAGAGGCAAACAGAGTTACACAGAGTTTAACAGAGGCAAACAGATTTAAACAGAGTTAAACGGAGGCAAGCAGAGTTGAACAGAGTTAAACAGAGGCAAACAGAGGAAAACAGAGTTAAACAGAGGCAAACAGATGCAAAGAGAGTTAAACAGACTGAAACAGAGGCAAACAGAGGCAAACAGAGTTAAACAGATTTAAAGAGAGTTAAACAGAGGCAAACAGAGGCAAACAGAGTTAAACAGAGGCAAACAGTGTCAAACAGAGTTAAACAGAGGCAAAAAGAGTTAAACAGAGGCAAAAAGAGTTAAACAGATTGAAACAGAGGCAGAGTTAAGCAAATGCAAACTGAGTTAAACAGAGTTAAACAGAGGCAAACAGAGTTAAACAGAGTTCAACAGAGTGGAACAGAGTTAGAAAGAAGCAAACAGAGTTAAAAAGAGTTAAACAGAGGCAAACAGAGGCAAACAGAGTTAAACAGAGGCAAACAGAGTGAAACAGACTTAAACAGAGGCAAAAAGACTTAAACAGAGTTAAACAAAGGGGAACAGAGTTAAACAGAGGCAAACAGAGTTAAACAGAGTTAAACAGAGTAAAACAGAATTAAACAGAGTTAAACAGAGTCAAACAGAGTTTAACAGAGTTGAACAGAGCTAAACAGAGGCACACAGAGTTAAAGAGAGTTAAACAGAGGCAAACAGAGTTAAACAGAGGCAATCAGAGTTCAACAGACTTAAACAGATTTCCACAGAGGCAAACAGAGTTAAACAGAGTTAAACAGATGCAAACAGAGGCAAACAGAGTTAAACAGAGGCAAACAGAGGCAAACAGTGTTAGCAGAGGCAAACAGAGGCAAACAGAGTTAAACTGAGGCAAACAGAGTTAAACAGAGTTAAACAGATGCAAAGAGCGTTAAACAGAGTTAAACAGAGGCAAACAGAGGCAAATAGAGTTTAACAGAGTTAAACAGAGGCAAAAAGAGTTAAACAGATGCAAACAGATGCAGATTTAAATAGAGACAGAAGCGTTAAAAAGAGGCAAACAGAGGCAAACAGAGTTAAACGGAGTTAAACAGAGGCAAACAGAGTTAAACAGAGTTATAAAGAGGCAAACAAAGTTAAACAGAGTTAAACAGAGGAAAACAGAGTTAAACAGAGTTATAAAGAGGCAAACAGAGTTAAACGGAAGCAAACCGAGTTAAACAGAGTTAAACAGAGGCAATAGATGCAAACAGAGTTGAAAAGCGGCAAACAGAGTTAAACTGGGGCAAACAGGCAAACGGAGTTAAACAGAGTTAAAAATAGGCAAACAGAGTTAAACAGATTTAAACAGTGGCAAACAGAGTTAAACAGAGTTAAGCAGATGCAAACAGAGTTAAACAGAGGCAAACAGAGCTAAACAGATTTAAAGAGATTTTGATAGAGGCAAAAAGAGATAACAGAGGCAGACAGAGTAAAACAGAATTATACAGATTCAAGCAGATGCAAACAGAGTTGAACAGAGGCAAACAGAGGCAAACAGAGACAAACAGAGTTAAACAGAGTTGAACAGTGGCAAACACAGTCAAACAGATACAAACAGAGTTCAACAGAGTTAGACAGAGGCAAATAGATTTAAACATAGGCAAACAGAGTTAAACAAAAGCAAACAGAGTTAAACAGATTTAAACAGAGGCAAACAGAGTTAAACAGAGGCACACAGAGTTAAACAGACTTAAACAGAGGCAAACAGAGTTAAACAGAATTAAATAGAGGCAAACAGATTTAAACAGAATTATACAGAGGCAAACAGAGTTAAACAGAGTTAAACAGAGGCAAACAGAGTTACACAGAGTTAAACAGAGGCAAACAGAGTTACACAGAGTAAAAGAGAGGCAAACAGAGTTAAACAGAGTTAAACGGAGGCAAGCAGAGTTGAACAGAGTTAAACAGAGGCAAACAGAGGAAAACAGAGTTAAACAGAGGCAAACAGATGCAAAGAGAGTTAAACAGACTGAAACAGAGGCAAACAGAGGCAAACAGAGTTAAACAGAGTTAAAGAGAGTTAAACAGAGGCAAACAGAGGCAAACAGAGGTAAACAGAGTTAAACAGAGGCAAACAGAGTTAAACAGAGTTAAACAGAGCCAACAGAGTTAAACAGAGTTAAACAGAGTTAAACAGAGGCATACAGAGTTACAGAGATTTAAACAGAGGCAAACAGAGTTAAACAGACTTAAACAGAGGCAAACAGAGTTAAACAGAGTTAAACAGAGGCAGACAGAGTTACACAGAGTTAAAAAGAGGCAAAGAGTGTTTAACAGTGTTAAACAGTGGCAGACAGAGTTGAACAGAGTTAAACAGAGGCAAACAGAGGCAAACAGAGTTAAACAGAGGCAAACAGAGTTAAACAGAGTTAAACAGAAGGAACAGAGTTAAACAGAGGCAAAAAGATTTAAACAGATTCATAGAGATTTAAACAGAGGCAAACAGAGTTAAGCAAAGGCAAACTGAGTTAAACAGAGTTAAACAGAGGCAAACAGAGTTAAACAGAGTTAAACAGAGTGGAACAGAGTTAAACCAGAAGCAAACAGAGTTAAACAGAGTTAAACAGAGGCAAACGGAGGCAAACATAGTTAAACAGAGGTAAACAGAGTGAAACTAGAGTTAAACAGAGGCAAGAAAAGTTAAACAGAGTTAAACAAAGGGGAACAGAGTTAAACAGAGCTAAACAGAGTCAAACAGAGTTAAACAGAATTATATAGATTTAAACAGAGTTAAACAGAGTCAAACAGAGTTTAACAGAGTTAAACAGAGTTAAACAGAGGCACACAGAGTTAAAGAGAGTTAAACAGAGGCAAACAGAGTTAAACAGAGGCAAAAAGAGTTAAACAGATTGAAACAGAGGCAAACAGAGTTAAGCAAAGGCAAACTGAGTTAAACAGAGTTAAACAGAGGCAAACAGAGTTAAACAGAGTTCAACAGAGTGGAACAGAGTTAGACAGAGGCAAACAGAGTTAAACAGAGTTAAACAGAGGCAAACGGAGGCAAACAGAGTTAAACAGAGGCAAACAGAGTGAAACATAGTTAAACAGAGGCAATAAGAATTAAACAGAGTTAAACAAAGGGGAACAGAGTTAAACAGAGGCAAAGAGAGTGAAACAGAGTTAAACAGAGTAAAACAGAATTAAACAGAGTTAAGCAGAGGCAAACAGAATTTAACAGATTTGAACAGAGTTAAACAGAGGCACACAGAGTTAAAGAGAGTTAAACAGAGGCAAACAGAGTTAAACAGAGGCAAACAGTGTTAAGCAGAGTTAAACAGAGGCAAAGAGAGTTACACAGAGTTTAACAGAGGCAAACAGATTTAAACAGAGTTAAACGGAGGCAAGCAGAGTTGAACAGAGTTAAACAGAGGCAAACAGAGGAAAACAGAGTTAAACAGAGGCAAACAGATGCAAAGAGAGTTAAACAGACTGAAACAGAGGCAAACAGAGGCAAACAGAGTTAAACAGATTTAAAGAGAGTTAAACAGAGGCAAACAGAGGCAAACAGAGGTAAACAGAGTTATACAGCGGCAAACAGAGTTAAACAGAGTTAAACAGAGACAACAGAGTTAAACAGAGTTAAACAGAGTTAACCAGAGGCAGAGAGAGTTAAACAGAGTTAAACAGAGTTAAACAGAGGCATACAGAGTTACAGAGATTTAAACAGATGCAAACAGAGTTAAACAGACTTAAACAGAGGCAAACAGAGTTACACAGAGTTAAACAGATGCAAACAGAGTTAAACAGAGTTAAACAGAGGCAGACAGACTTGAACAGAGTTAAACAGAGGCAAACAGAGGCAAACAGAGTTAAACAGAGGCAAACAGAGTCAAACAGAGTTAAACAGAGGCAAAAAGAGTTAAACAGAGGCAAAAAGAGTTAAACAGATTGAAACAGAGGCAGAGTTAAGCAAATGCAAACTGAGTTAAACAGAGTTAAACAGAGGCAAACAGAGTTAAACAGAGTTCAACAGAGTGGAACAGAGTTAGACAGAAGCAAACAGAGTTAAAAAGAGTTAAACAGAGGCAAACAGAGGCAAACAGAGTTAAACAGAGGCAAACAGAGTGAAACATAGTTAAACAGAGGCAATAAGGATTAAACAGAGTTAAACAAAGGGGAACAGAGTTAAACAGAGGCAAAGAGAGTGAAACAGAGTTAAACAGAGTAAAACAGAATTAAACAGAGTTAAACAGAGTCAAACAGAGTTTAACAGAGTTGAACAGAGTTAAACAGAGGCACACAGAGTTAAAGAGAGTTAAACAGAGGCAAACAGAGTTAAACAGAGGCAATCAGAGTTCAACAGACTTAAACAGAGGCAAACAGAGTTAAACAAAGGCAAACTGAGTTAAACAGAGGCAAACAGAGTTCAACAGATTTAAACAGATTTCCACAGAGGCAAACAGAGTTAAACAGAGTTAAACAGATGCAAACAGAGGCAAACAGAGTTAAACAGAGGCAAACAGAGGCAAACAGTGTTAGCAGAGGCAAACAGAGGCAAACAGAGTTAAACTGAGGCAAACAGAGTTAAACAGAGTTAAACAGATGCAAAGAGCGTTAAACAGAGTTAAACAGAGGCAAACAGAGGCAAATAGAGTTTAACAGAGTTAAACAGAGGCAAAAAGAGTTAAACAGATGCAAACAGATGCAGATTTAAATAGAGACAGAAGCGTTAAAAAGAGGCAAACAGAGGCAAACAGAGTTAAACGGAGTTAAACAGAGGCAAACAGAGTTAAACAGAGTTATAAAGAGGCAAACAAAGTTAAACAGAGTTAAACAGAGGAAAACAGAGTTAAACAGAGTTATAAAGAGGCAAACAGAGTTAAACGGAAGCAAACCGAGTTAAACAGAGTTAAACAGAGGCAATAGATGCAAACAGAGTTGAAAAGCGGCAAACAGAGTTAAACTGGGGCAAACAGGCAAACGGAGTTAAACAGAGTTAAAAATAGGCAAACAGAGTTAAACAGATTTAAACAGTGGCAAACAGAGTTAAACAGAGTTAAGCAGATGCAAACAGAGTTAAACAGAGGCAAACAGAGCTAAACAGATTTAAAGAGATTTTGATAGAGGCAAAAAGAGATAACAGAGGCAGACAGAGTAAAACAGAATTATACAGATTCAAGCAGATGCAAACAGAGTTGAACAGAGGCAAACAGAGGCAAACAGAGACAAACAGAGTTAAACAGAGTTGAACAGTGGCAAACACAGTCAAACAGATGCAAACAGATTTAAACAGAGTTAAACAGAGGCAAACAGAGTTAAACAGAGTCAAACAGAGTTAAGCAGAGGCAAACAGAGTTACACAGATTTAAACAGAGTCAAACAGAGTTAAACAGAGGCACACAGAGTTAAACAGACTTAAACAGAGGCAAACAGAGTTAAACAGAATTAAACAGAGGCAAACAGATTTAAACAGATTTACACAGAGGCAAACAGAGTTAAACAGATTTAAACAGAGGCAAACAGAGTTACACAGAGTTAAACAGAGGCAAACAGAGTTACACAGAGTTTAACAGAGGCAAACAGAGTTAAACAGAGTTAAACAGAGGCAAACAGAGTTGAACAGAGTTAAACAGAGGCAAACAGAGGAAAACAGAGTTAAACAGAGGCAAACAGAGGCAAATTGAGTTAAACAGACTGAAACAGAGGCAAACAGAGGCAAACAGAGTTAAACAGAGTTAAACAGAGTTAAACAGAGGCAAGAAAAGTTAAACAGAGTTAAACAAAGGGGAACAGAGTTAAACAGAGGCAAAGAGAGTGAAACAGAGTTAAACAGAGGCAAACAGAATTAAACAGACTTAAACAGAGGCAAACAGAGTTTTGCTGAGTTGAACAGAGTTAAACAGATGCAGACAGAGTTAAAAAGAGTTAACAGAGGCAAACAGAGTTAAACAGAGGCAAACAGAGTTCAACAGACTTAAACAGAGGCAAACAGAGTTAAACAAAGGCAAACTGAGTTAAACAGAGGCAAACAGAGTTAAACAGATTTATAGAGAGTTAAACAGAGGCAAACAGAGTTAAACAGAGTTAAACAGAGGCAAACAGAGGCAAACAGAGTTAAACAGAGGCAAACAGAGGCAAACAGTGTTAGCAGAGGCAAACAGAGGCAAACAGAGTTAAACTGAGGCAAACAGAGTTAAACAGAGTTAAACAGAGAAAAACATGGCTGAACAGAGTTAAACAGAGGCAAACAGAGGCAAATAGAGTTTAACAGAGTTAAACAGAGGCAAAAAGAGTTAAACAGATGCAAACAGATGCAGATTTAAATAGAGACAGAAGCGTTAAAAAGAGGCAAACAGAGGCAAACAGAGTTAAACGGAGTTAAACAGAGGCAAACAGAGTTAAACAGAGTTAAACAGAGGCAAACAAAGTTAAACAGAGTTAAACAGAGGCAAACAGAGTTAAACAGAGTTAAAAAGAGGCAAACAGAGGCAGACTGAGTTAAACAGACTTAAACAGAGGCAACAGATGCAAACAGAGTTGAAAAGCGGCAAACAGAGTTAAACTGGGGCAAACAGGCAAACGGAGTTAAACAGAGTTAAAAATAGGCAAACAGAGTTAAACAGATTTAAACAGTGGCAAACAGAGTTAAACAGAGTTAAGCAGATGCAAACAGAGTTAAACAGAGGCAAACAGAGCTAAACAGATTTAAAGAGATTTTGATAGAGGCAAAAAGAGATAACAGAGGCAGACAGAGTAAAACAGAATTATACAGATTCAAGCAGAGGCAAACAGAGTTGAACAGAGGCAAACAGAGGCAAACAGAGACAAACAGAGTTAAACAGAGTTGAACAGTGGCAAACAGAGTTAAACAGAGACAAATAGAGTTCAACAGAGTTAGACAGAGGCAAACAGAGTTAAACAGAGGCAAACAGAGTTAAACAAAGGCAAACAGAGTTAAACAGATTTAAACAGAGGCAAACTGAGTTAAACAGAGGCAAACAGAGTTAAACAGATTTAAACAGAGGGCAAACAGAGTTAAACAGAGGCACACAGAGTTAAACAGACATAAACAGAGGCAAACAGAGTTAAACAGAGTCAAACAGAGGCAAACAGATTTAAACAGATTTACACAGAGGCAAACAGAGTTAAACAGAGTTAAACAGAGGAAAACAGAGTTACACATAGTTAAACAGAGGCAAACAGAGTACACAGAGTTTAACATAGGCAAACAGAGTTAAACAGAGTTAAACAGAGGCAAGCAGAGTTGAACAGAGTTAAACAGAGGCAAACAGAGAAAACAGAGTTAAACAGAGGCAAACAGAGGCAAAGAGAGTTAAACAAAAAAAACAGAGCAAACAGAGGCAAACAGAGTTAAATAGAGTTAAAGAGAGTTAAACAGAGCAAACAGAGGCAAACAGAGGTAAACAAAGTCATACAGAGGCAAACAGAGTTAAACAGAGTTAAACAGAGACAACAGAGTTAAACAGAGTTAAACAGAGTTAAACAGAGGCAAACAGAGTTAAACAGATTTAAACAGAGGCAAACAGAGTTAAACAGACTTAAACAGAGGCAAACAGAGTTAAACAGAGTTAAACAGAGGCAGACAGAGTTACACAGAGTTAAAAAGACGCAAACAGAGTTAAACAGTGTTAAACAGTGGCAGACAGAGTTGAACAGAGTTAAACAGAGGCAAACAGAGGCAAACAGAGTTAAACAGAGGCAAACAGAGTTAAACAGAGTTAAACAGAGGCAAAAAGAGTTAAACAGAGGCAAAAAGAGTTAAACAGATTTAAACAGAGGCAAACAGAGTTAAGCAGATGCAAACTGAGTTAAACAGAGTTAAACAGAGGCAAACAGAGTTAAACAGAGTTAAAAAGACTGAAACAGAGTTAGACAGAGGCAAACAGAGTTAAACAGAGTTAAACAGAGGCAAACGGAGGCAAACAGAGTTAAACAGAGCTAAACAGAGTTGAAAAGAGTTAAACAGATGCAAGAAGTGTTAAACAGAGTTAAACAAAGGGGAACAGAGTTAAACAGAGGCAAAGAGAGTCAAACAGAGTTAAACAGAGTAAAACAGAATTAAACAGAGTTAAACAGAGGCAAACAGAGTTTAACAGAGTTGAACAGAGTTAAACAGAGGCACACAGAGTTAAAGAGAGTTAAACAGAGGCAAACAGAGTTAAACAGAGGCAAAAAGAGTTAAACAGATTGAAACAGAGGCAAACAGAGTTAAGCAAAGGCAAACTGAGTTAAACAGAGTTAAACAGAGGCAAACAGAGTTAAACAGAGTTCAACAGAGTGGAACAGAGTTAGACAGAAGCAAACAGAGTTAAACAGAGTTAAACAGAGGCAAACAGAGGCAAACAGAGTTAAACAGAGGCAAACAGAGTTAAACAGAGTTAAACAGAGGCAAACAGAGTTAAACAGAATTAAACAGAGCGGAAAAGATTTAAACAGAGGCAAAAAGAGTTACACAGAGGGATACAGAGTAAAACAGAATTAAACAGAGTTAAGCAGAGGCAAACAGAATTTAACAGATTTGAACAGAGTTAAACAGAGGCACACAGAGTTAAAGAGAGTTAAACAGAGGCAAACAGAGTTAAACAGAGGCAAACAGTGTTAAGCAGAGTTAAACAGAGGCAAACAGAGTTACACAGAGTTTAACAGAGGCAAACAGATTTAAACAGAGTTAAACAGAGGCAAGCAGAGTTGAACAGAGTTAAACAGAGGCAAACAGAGGAAAACAGAGTTAAACAGAGGCAAACAGATGCAAAGAGAGTTAAACAGACTGAAACAGAGGCAAACAGAGGCAAACAGAGTTAAACAGATTTAAAGAGAGTTAAACAGAGGCAAACAGAGGCAAACAGAGGTAAACAGAGTTATACAGCGGCAAACAGAGTTAAACAGAGTTAAACAGAGACAACAGAGTTAAACAGAGTTAAACAGAGTTAACCAGAGGCAGAGAGAGTTAAACAGAGTTAAACAGAGTTAAACAGAGGCATACAGAGTTACAGAGATTTAAACAGATGCAAACAGAGTTAAACAGACTTAAACAGAGGCAAACAGAGTTACACAGAGTTAAACAGATGCAAACAGAGTTAAACAGAGTTAAACAGAGGCAGACAGACTTGAACAGAGTTAAACAGAGGCAAACAGAGGCAAACAGAGTTAAACAGAGGCAAACAGAGTCAAACAGAGTTAAACAGAGGCAAAAAGAGTTAAACAGAGGCAAAAAGAGTTAAACAGATTGAAACAGAGGCAGAGTTAAGCAAATGCAAACTGAGTTAAACAGAGTTAAACAGAGGCAAACAGAGTTAAACAGAGTTCAACAGAGTGGAACAGAGTTAGACAGAAGCAAACAGAGTTAAAAAGAGTTAAACAGAGGCAAACAGAGGCAAACAGAGTTAAACAGAGGCAAACAGAGTGAAACATAGTTAAACAGAGGCAATAAGAATTAAACAGAGTTAAACAAAGGGGAACAGAGTTAAACAGAGGCAAAGAGAGTGAAACAGAGTTAAACAGAGTAAAACAGAATTAAACAGAGTTAAACAGAGTCAAACAGAGTTTAACAGAGTTGAACAGAGTTAAACAGAGGCACACAGAGTTAAAGAGAGTTAAACAGAGGCAAACAGAGTTAAACAGAGGCAATCAGAGTTCAACAGACTTAAACAGAGGCAAACAGAGTTAAACAAAGGCAAACTGAGTTAAACAGAGGCAAACAGAGTTCAACAGATTTAAACAGATTTCCACAGAGGCAAACAGAGTTAAACAGAGTTAAACAGATGCAAACAGAGGCAAACAGAGTTAAACAGAGGCAAACAGAGGCAAACAGTGTTAGCAGAGGCAAACAGAGGCAAACAGAGTTAAACTGAGGCAAACAGAGTTAAACAGAGTTAAACAGATGCAAAGAGCGTTAAACAGAGTTAAACAGAGGCAAACAGAGGCAAATAGAGTTTAACAGAGTTAAACAGAGGCAAAAAGAGTTAAACAGATGCAAACAGATGCAGATTTAAATAGAGACAGAAGCGTTAAAAAGAGGCAAACAGAGGCAAACAGAGTTAAACGGAGTTAAACAGAGGCAAACAGAGTTAAACAGAGTTATAAAGAGGCAAACAAAGTTAAACAGAGTTAAACAGAGGAAAACAGAGTTAAACAGAGTTATAAAGAGGCAAACAGAGTTAAACGGAAGCAAACCGAGTTAAACAGAGTTAAACAGAGGCAATAGATGCAAACAGAGTTGAAAAGCGGCAAACAGAGTTAAACTGGGGCAAACAGGCAAACGGAGTTAAACAGAGTTAAAAATAGGCAAACAGAGTTAAACAGATTTAAACAGTGGCAAACAGAGTTAAACAGAGTTAAGCAGATGCAAACAGAGTTAAACAGAGGCAAACAGAGCTAAACAGATTTAAAGAGATTTTGATAGAGGCAAAAAGAGATAACAGAGGCAGACAGAGTAAAACAGAATTATACAGATTCAAGCAGATGCAAACAGAGTTGAACAGAGGCAAACAGAGGCAAACAGAGACAAACAGAGTTAAACAGAGTTGAACAGTGGCAAACACAGTCAAACAGATACAAACAGAGTTCAACAGAGTTAGACAGAGGCAAACAGATTTAAACATAGGCAAACAGAGTTAAACAAAAGCAAACAGAGTTAAACAGATTTAAACAGAGGCAAACAGAGTTAAACAGAGGCACACAGAGTTAAACAGACTTAAACAGAGGCAAACAGAGTTAAACAGAATTAAATAGAGGCAAACAGATTTAAACAGATTTACACAGAGGCAAACAGAGTTAAACAGAGTTAAACAGATGCAAACAGAGTTACACAGAGTTAAACAGAGGCAAACAGAGTTACACAGAGTTTAACAGAGGCAAACAGAGTTAAACAGAGTTAAACGGAGGCAAGCAGAGTTGAACAGAGTTAAACAGAGGCAAACAGAGGAAAACAGAGTTTAACAGAGGCAAACAGATGCAAAGAGAGTTAAACAGACTGAAACAGAGGCAAACAGAGGCAAACAGAGTTAAACAGATTTAAAGAGAGTTAAACAGAGGCAAACAGAGGCAAACAGAGGTAAACAGAGTTATACAGAGGCAAACAGAGTTAAACAGAGTTAAACAGAGACAACAGAGTTAAACAGAGTTAAACAGAGTTAAACAGAGGCATACAGAGTTACAGAGATTTAAACAGACGCAAACAGAGTTAAACAGACTTAAACAGAGGCAAACAGAGTTAAACAGAGTTAAACAGAGGCAGACAGAGTTACACAGAGTTAAAAAGTCGCAAACAGAGTTAAACAGTGTTAAACAGTTGCAGACAGAGTTGAACAGAGTTAAACAGAGGCAAACAGAGGCAAACAGAGTTAAACAGAGGCAAACAGAGTTAAACAGAGTTAAACAGAGGCAAAAAGAGTTAAACAGAGGCAAAAAGAGTTAAACAGATTGAAACAGAGGCAAACAGAGTTAAGCAAAGGCAAACTGAGTTAAACAGAGTTAAACAGAGGCAAACAGAGTTAAACAGAGTTCAACAGAGTGGAACAGAGTTAGACAGAAGCAAACAGAGTTAAACAGAGTTAAACAGAGGCAAACGGAGGCAAACAGAGTTAAACAGAGGCAAACAGAGTGAAACATAGTTAAACAGAGGCAATAAGAATTAAACAGAGTTAAACAAAGGGGAACAGAGTTAAACAGAGGCAAAGAGAGTCAAACAGAGTTAAACAGAGTAAAACAGAATTAAACAGAGTTAAACAGAGTCAAACAGAGTTTAACAGAGTTGAACAGAGTTAAACAGAGGCACACAGAGTTAAAGAGAGTTAAACAGAGGCAAACAGAGTTAAACAGAGGCAAAAAGTGTTAAACAGATTGAAACAGAGGCAAACAGAGTTAAGCAAAGGCAAACTGAGTTAAACAGAGTTAAACAGAGGCAAACAGAGTTAAACAGAGTTCAACAGAGTGGAACAGAGTTAGACAGAAGCAAACAGAGTTAAAAAGAGTTAAACAGAGGCAAACGGAGGCAAACAGAGTTAAACAGAGGCAAACAGAGTGAAACATAGTTAAACAGAGGCAATAAGAATTAAACAGAGTTAAACAAAGGGGAACAGAGTTAAACAGAGGCAAAGAGAGTGAAACAGAGTTAAACAGAGTAAAACAGAATTAAACAGAGTTAAGCAGAGGCAAACAGAATTTAACAGATTTGAACAGAGTTAAACAGAGGCACACAGAGTTAAAGAGAGTTAAACAGAGGCAAACAGAGTTAAACAGAGGCAAACAGTGTTAAGCAGAGTTAAACAGAGGCAAACAGAGTTACACAGAGTTTAACAGAGGCAAACAGATTTAAACAGAGTTAAACGGAGGCAAGCAGAGTTGAACAGAGTTAAACAGAGGCAAACAGAGGAAAACAGAGTTAAACAGAGGCAAACAGATGCAAAGAGAGTTAAACAGACTGAAACAGAGGCAAACAGAGGCAAACAGAGTTAAACAGATTTAAAGAGAGTTAAACAGAGGCAAACAGAGGCAAACAGAGGTAAACAGAGTTATACAGCGGCAAACAGAGTTAAACAGAGTTAAACAGAGACAACAGAGTTAAACAGAGTTAAACAGAGTTAACCAGAGGCAGAGAGAGTTAAACAGAGTTAAACAGAGTTAAACAGAGGCATACAGAGTTACAGAGATTTAAACAGATGCAAACAGAGTTAAACAGACTTAAACAGAGGCAAACAGAGTTACACAGAGTTAAACAGATGCAAACAGAGTTAAACAGAGTTAAACAGAGGCAGACAGACTTGAACAGAGTTAAACAGAGGCAAACAGAGGCAAACAGAGTTAAACAGAGGCAAACAGAGTCAAACAGAGTTAAACAGAGGCAAAAAGAGTTAAACAGAGGCAAAAAGAGTTAAACAGATTGAAACAGAGGCAGAGTTAAGCAAATGCAAACTGAGTTAAACAGAGTTAAACAGAGGCAAACAGAGTTAAACAGAGTTCAACAGAGTGGAACAGAGTTAGACAGAAGCAAACAGAGTTAAAAAGAGTTAAACAGAGGCAAACAGAGGCAAACAGAGTTAAACAGAGGCAAACAGAGTGAAACATAGTTAAACAGAGGCAATAAGAATTAAACAGAGTTAAACAAAGGGGAACAGAGTTAAACAGAGGCAAAGAGAGTGAAACAGAGTTAAACAGAGTAAAACAGAATTAAACAGAGTTAAACAGAGTCAAACAGAGTTTAACAGAGTTGAACAGAGTTAAACAGAGGCACACAGAGTTAAAGAGAGTTAAACAGAGGCAAACAGAGTTAAACAGAGGCAATCAGAGTTCAACAGACTTAAACAGAGGCAAACAGAGTTAAACAAAGGCAAACTGAGTTAAACAGAGGCAAACAGAGTTCAACAGATTTAAACAGATTTCCACAGAGGCAAACAGAGTTAAACAGAGTTAAACAGATGCAAACAGAGGCAAACAGAGTTAAACAGAGGCAAACAGAGGCAAACAGTGTTAGCAGAGGCAAACAGAGGCAAACAGAGTTAAACTGAGGCAAACAGAGTTAAACAGAGTTAAACAGATGCAAAGAGCGTTAAACAGAGTTAAACAGAGGCAAACAGAGGCAAATAGAGTTTAACAGAGTTAAACAGAGGCAAAAAGAGTTAAACAGATGCAAACAGATGCAGATTTAAATAGAGACAGAAGCGTTAAAAAGAGGCAAACAGAGGCAAACAGAGTTAAACGGAGTTAAACAGAGGCAAACAGAGTTAAACAGAGTTATAAAGAGGCAAACAAAGTTAAACAGAGTTAAACAGAGGAAAACAGAGTTAAACAGAGTTATAAAGAGGCAAACAGAGTTAAACGGAAGCAAACCGAGTTAAACAGAGTTAAACAGAGGCAATAGATGCAAACAGAGTTGAAAAGCGGCAAACAGAGTTAAACTGGGGCAAACAGGCAAACGGAGTTAAACAGAGTTAAAAATAGGCAAACAGAGTTAAACAGATTTAAACAGTGGCAAACAGAGTTAAACAGAGTTAAGCAGATGCAAACAGAGTTAAACAGAGGCAAACAGAGCTAAACAGATTTAAAGAGATTTTGATAGAGGCAAAAAGAGATAACAGAGGCAGACAGAGTAAAACAGAATTATACAGATTCAAGCAGATGCAAACAGAGTTGAACAGAGGCAAACAGAGGCAAACAGAGACAAACAGAGTTAAACAGAGTTGAACAGTGGCAAACACAGTCAAACAGATACAAACAGAGTTCAACAGAGTTAGACAGAGGCAAACAGATTTAAACATAGGCAAACAGAGTTAAACAAAGGCAAACAGAGTTAAACAGATTTAAACAGAGGCAAACAGAGTTAAACAGAGGCACACAGAGTTAAACAGACTTAAACAGAGGCAAACAGAGTTAAACAGAATTAAATAGAGGCAAACAGATTTAAACAGATTTACACAGAGGCAAACAGAGTTAAACAGAGTTAAACAGATGCAAACAGAGTTACACAGAGTTAAACAGAGGCAAACAGAGTTACACAGAGTTTAACAGAGGCAAACAGAGTTAAACAGAGTTAAACGGAGGCAAGCAGAGTTGAACAGAGTTAAACAGAGGCAAACAGAGGAAAACAGAGTTTAACAGAGGCAAACAGATGCAAAGAGAGTTAAACAGACTGAAACAGAGGCAAACAGAGGCAAACAGAGTTAAACAGATTTAAAGAGAGTTAAACAGAGGCAAACAGAGGCAAACAGAGGTAAACAGAGTTATACAGAGGCAAACAGAGTTAAACAGAGTTAAACAGAGACAACAGAGTTAAACAGAGTTAAACAGAGTTAAACAGAGGCATACAGAGTTACAGAGATTTAAACAGACGCAAACAGAGTTAAACAGACTTAAACAGAGGCAAACAGAGTTAAACAGAGTTAAACAGAGGCAGACAGAGTTACACAGAGTTAAAAAGTCGCAAACAGAGTTAAACAGTGTTAAACAGTTGCAGACAGAGTTGAACAGAGTTAAACAGAGGCAAACAGAGGCAAACAGAGTTAAACAGAGGCAAACAGAGTTAAACAGAGTTAAACAGAGGCAAAAAGATTTAAACAGAGGCAAAAAGAGTTAAACAGATTGAAACAGAGGCAAACAGAGTTAAGCAAATGCAAACTGAGTTAAACAGAGTTAAACAGAGGCAAACAGAGTTAAACAGAGTTCAACAGAGTGGAACAGAGTTAGACAGAAGCAAACAGAGTTAAACAGAGTTAAACAGAGGCAAACGGAGGCAAACAGAGTTAAACAGAGGCAAACAGAGTGAAACATAGTTAAACAGAGGCAATAAGAATTAAACAGAGTTAAACAAAGGGGAACAGAGTTAAACAGAGGCAAAGAGAGTGAAACAGAGTTAAACAGAGTAAAACAGAATTAAACAGAGTTAAACAGAGGCAAACAGAGTTTAACAGAGTTGAACAGAGTTAAACAGAGGCACACAGAGTTAAAGAGAGTTAAACAGAGGCAAACAGAGTTAAACAGAGGCAAAAAGTGTTAAACAGATTGAAACAGAGGCAAACAGAGTTAAGCAAAGGCAAACTGAGTTAAACAGAGTTAAACAGAGGCAAACAGAGTTAAACAGAGTTCAACAGAGTGGAACAGAGTTAGACAGAAGCAAACAGAGTTAAAAAGAGTTAAACAGATGCAAACGGAGGCAAACAGAGTTAAACAGAGGCAAACAGAGTGAAACATAGTTAAACAGAGGCAATAAGAATTAAACAGAGTTAAACAAAGGGGAACAGAGTTAAACAGAGGCAAAGAGAGTGAAACAGAGTTAAACAGAGTAAAACAGAATTAAACAGAGTTAAGCAGAGGCAAACAGAATTTAACAGATTTGAACAGAGTTAAACAGAGGCACACAGAGTTAAAGAGAGTTAAACAGAGGCAAACAGAGTTAAACAGAGGCAAACAGTGTTAAGCAGAGTTAAACAGAGGCAAACAGAGTTACACAGAGTTTAACAGAGGCAAACAGATTTAAACAGAGTTAAACGGAGGCAAGCAGAGTTGAACAGAGGCAAACAGAGGCAAACAGAGTTAAACAGATTTAAAGAGAGTTAAACAGAGGCAAACAGAGGCAAACAGAGGTAAACAGAGTTATACAGCGGCAAACAGAGTTAAACAGAGTTAAACAGAGACAACAGAGTTAAACAGAGTTAACCAGAGGCAGAGAGAGTTAAACAGAGTTAAACAGAGTTAAACAGAGGCATACAGAGTTACAGAGATTTAAACAGATGCAAACAGAGTTAAACAGACTTAAACAGAGGCAAACAGAGTTACACAGAGTTAAACAGATGCAAACAGAGTTAAACAGCGTTAAACAGAGGCAAACGGATTTAAACAGAGGCAAACAGAGGCAAACAGAGTTAAACAGAGGCAAACAGAGTTGAAAATAGTTAAACAGAGGCAAAAAGAGTTAAACAGAGGCAAAAAGAGTTAAACAGATTGAAACAGAGGCAGAGTTAGCAAATGCAAACTGAGTTAAACAGAGTTTAAACAGAGGCAAACAGAGTTAAACAGAGTTCAACAGAGTGGAACAGAGTTAGACAGAAGCAAACAGAGTTAAAAAGAGTTAAACAGAGGCAAACAGAGGCAAACAGAGTTAAACAGAGGCAAACAGAGTGAAACATAGTTAAACAGAGGCAATAAGAATTAAACAGAGTTAAACAAAGGGGAACAGAGTTAAACAGAGGCAAAGAGAGTGAAACAGAGTTAAACAGAGTAAAACAGAATTAAACAGAGTTAAACAGAGTCAAACAGAGTTTAACAGAGTTGAACAGAGCTAAACAGAGGCACACAGAGTTAAAGAGAGTTAAACAGAGGCAAACAGAGTTAAACAGAGGCAATCAGAGTTCAACAGACTTAAACAGAGGCAAACAGAGTTAAACAAAGGCAAACTGAGTTAAACAGAGGCAAACAGAGTTCAACAGATTTAAACAGATTTCCACAGAGGCAAACAGAGTTAAACAGAGTTAAACAGATGCAAACAGAGGCAAACAGAGTTAAACAGAGGCAAACAGAGGCAAACAGTGTTAGCAGAGGCAAACAGAGGCAAACAGAGTTAAACTGAGGCAAACAGAGTTAAACAGAGTTAAACAGATGCAAAGAGCGTTAAACAGAGTTAAACAGAGGCAAACAGAGGCAAATAGAGTTTAACAGAGTTAAACAGAGGCAAAAAGAGTTAAACAGATGCAAACAGATGCAGATTTAAATAGAGACAGAAGCGTTAAAAAGAGGCAAACAGAGGCAAACAGAGTTAAACGGAGTTAAACAGAGGCAAACAGAGTTAAACAGAGTTATAAAGAGGCAAACAAAGTTAAACAGAGTTAAACAGAGGAAAACAGAGTTAAACAGAGTTATAAAGAGGCAAACAGAGTTAAACGGAAGCAAACCGAGTTAAACAGAGTTAAACAGAGGCAATAGATGCAAACAGAGTTGAAAAGCGGCAAACAGAGTTAAACTGGGGCAAACAGGCAAACGGAGTTAAACAGAGTTAAAAATAGGCAAACAGAGTTAAACAGATTTAAACAGTGGCAAACAGAGTTAAACAGAGTTAAGCAGATGCAAACAGAGTTAAACAGAGGCAAACAGAGTTACACAGAGTTTAACAGAGGCAAACAGATTTAAACAGAGTTAAACGGAGGCAAGCAGAGTTGAACAGAGTTAAACAGAGGCAAACAGAGGAAAACAGAGTTAAACAGAGGCAAACAGATGCAAAGAGAGTTAAACAGACTGAAACAGAGGCAAACAGAGGCAAACAGAGTTAAACAGATTTAAAGAGAGTTAAACAGAGGCAAACAGAGGCAAACAGAGGTAAACAGAGTTATACAGCGGCAAACAGAGTTAAACAGAGTTAAACAGAGGCAAAGAGAGTTAAACAGAGTTAAACAAAGTTAACCAGAGGCAGAGAGAGTTATACAGAGTTAAACAGAGTTAAACAGAGGCAAACAGAGTTACACAGATTTAAACAGATGCAAACAGAGTTAAACAGAGTTAAACAGAGGCAAACAGAGTTACACAGAGTTAAACAGATGCAAACAGAGTTAAACAGAGTTAAACAGAGGCAGACAGACTTGAACAGAGTTAAACAGAGGCAAACAGAGGCAAACAGAGTTAAACAGAGGCAAACAGAGTCAAACAGAGTTAAACAGAGGCAAAAAGAGTTAAACAGAGGCAAAAAGAGTTAAACAGATTGAAACAGAGGCAGAGTTAAGCAAATGCAAACTGAGTTAAACAGAGTTAAACAGAGGCAAACAGAGTTAAACAGAGTTCAACAGAGTGGAACAGAGTTAGACAGAAGCAAACAGAGTTAAAAAGAGTTAAACAGAGGCAAACAGAGGCAAACAGAGTTAAACAGAGGCAAACAGAGTGAAACATAGTTAAACAGAGGCAATAAGAATTAAACAGAGTTAAACAAAGGGGAACAGAGTTAAACAGAGGCAAAGAGAGTGAAACAGAGTTAAACAGAGTAAAACAGAATTAAACAGAGTTAAACAGAGTCAAACAGAGTTTAACAGAGTTGAACAGAGTTAAACAGAGGCACACAGAGTTAAAGAGAGTTAAACAGAGGCAAACAGAGTTAAACAGAGGCAATCAGAGTTCAACAGACTTAAACAGAGGCAAACAGAGTTAAACAAAGGCAAACTGAGTTAAACAGAGGCAAACAGAGTTCAACAGATTTAAACAGATTTCCACAGAGGCAAACAGAGTTAAACAGAGTTAAACAGATGCAAACAGAGGCAAACAGAGTTAAACAGAGGCAAACAGAGGCAAACAGTGTTAGCAGAGGCAAACAGAGGCAAACAGAGTTAAACTGAGGCAAACAGAGTTAAACAGAGTTAAACAGATGCAAAGAGCGTTAAACAGAGTTAAACAGAGGCAAACAGAGGCAAATAGAGTTTAACAGAGTTAAACAGAGGCAAAAAGAGTTAAACAGATGCAAACAGATGCAGATTTAAATAGAGACAGAAGCGTTAAAAAGAGGCAAACAGAGGCAAACAGAGTTAAACGGAGTTAAACAGAGGCAAACAGAGTTAAACAGAGTTATAAAGAGGCAAACAAAGTTAAACAGAGTTAAACAGAGGAAAACAGAGTTAAACAGAGTTATAAAGAGGCAAACAGAGTTAAACGGAAGCAAACCGAGTTAAACAGAGTTAAACAGAGGCAATAGATGCAAACAGAGTTGAAAAGCGGCAAACAGAGTTAAACTGGGGCAAACAGGCAAACGGAGTTAAACAGAGTTAAAAATAGGCAAACAGAGTTAAACAGATTTAAACAGTGGCAAACAGAGTTAAACAGAGTTAAGCAGATGCAAACAGAGTTAAACAGAGGCAAACAGAGCTAAACAGATTTAAAGAGATTTTGATAGAGGCAAAAAGAGATAACAGAGGCAGACAGAGTAAAACAGAATTATACAGATTCAAGCAGATGCAAACAGAGTTGAACAGAGGCAAACAGAGGCAAACAGAGACAAACAGAGTTAAACAGAGTTGAACAGTGGCAAACACAGTCAAACAGATACAAACAGAGTTCAACAGAGTTAGACAGAGGCAAACAGATTTAAACATAGGCAAACAGAGTTAAACAAAAGCAAACAGAGTTAAACAGATTTAAACAGAGGCAAACAGAGTTAAACAGAGGCACACAGAGTTAAACAGACTTAAACAGAGGCAAACAGAGTTAAACAGAATTAAATAGAGGCAAACAGATTTAAACAGATTTACACAGAGGCAAACAGAGTTAAACAGAGTTAAACAGATGCAAACAGAGTTACACAGAGTTAAACAGAGGCAAACAGAGTTACACAGAGTTTAACAGAGGCAAACAGAGTTAAACAGAGTTAAACGGAGGCAAGCAGAGTTGAACAGAGTTAAACAGAGGCAAACAGAGGAAAACAGAGTTTAACAGAGGCAAACAGATGCAAAGAGAGTTAAACAGACTGAAACAGAGGCAAACAGAGGCAAACAGAGTTAAACAGATTTAAAGAGAGTTAAACAGAGGCAAACAGAGGCAAACAGAGGTAAACAGAGTTATACAGAGGCAAACAGAGTTAAACAGAGTTAAACAGAGACAACAGAGTTAAACAGAGTTAAACAGAGTTAAACAGAGGCATACAGAGTTACAGAGATTTAAACAGACGCAAACAGAGTTAAACAGACTTAAACAGAGGCAAACAGAGTTAAACAGAGTTAAACAGAGGCAGACAGAGTTACACAGAGTTAAAAAGTCGCAAACAGAGTTAAACAGTGTTAAACAGTTGCAGACAGAGTTGAACAGAGTTAAACAGAGGCAAACAGAGGCAAACAGAGTTAAACAGAGGCAAACAGAGTTAAACAGAGTTAAACAGAGGCAAAAAGAGTTAAACAGAGGCAAAAAGAGTTAAACAGATTGAAACAGAGGCAAACAGAGTTAAGCAAAGGCAAACTGAGTTAAACAGAGTTAAACAGAGGCAAACAGAGTTAAACAGAGTTCAACAGAGTGGAACAGAGTTAGACAGAAGCAAACAGAGTTAAACAGAGTTAAACAGAGGCAAACGGAGGCAAACAGAGTTAAACAGAGGCAAACAGAGTGAAACATAGTTAAACAGAGGCAATAAGAATTAAACAGAGTTAAACAAAGGGGAACAGAGTTAAACAGAGGCAAAGAGAGTCAAACAGAGTTAAACAGAGTAAAACAGAATTAAACAGAGTTAAACAGAGTCAAACAGAGTTTAACAGAGTTGAACAGAGTTAAACAGAGGCACACAGAGTTAAAGAGAGTTAAACAGAGGCAAACAGAGTTAAACAGAGGCAAAAAGTGTTAAACAGATTGAAACAGAGGCAAACAGAGTTAAGCAAAGGCAAACTGAGTTAAACAGAGTTAAACAGAGCAAACAGAGTTAAACAGAGTTCAACAGAGTGGAACAGAGTTAGACAGAAGCAAACAGAGTTAAAAAGAGTTAAACAGAGGCAAACGGAGGCAAACAGAGTTAAACAGAGGCAAACAGAGTGAAACATAGTTAAACAGAGGCAATAAGAATTAAACAGAGTTAAACAAAGGGGAACAGAGTTAAACAGAGGCAAAGAGAGTGAAACAGAGTTAAACAGAGTAAAACAGAATTAAACAGAGTTAAGCAGAGGCAAACAGAATTTAACAGATTTGAACAGAGTTAAACAGAGGCACACAGAGTTAAAGAGAGTTAAACAGAGGCAAACAGAGTTAAACAGAGGCAAACAGTGTTAAGCAGAGTTAAACAGAGGCAAACAGAGTTACACAGAGTTTAACAGAGGCAAACAGATTTAAACAGAGTTAAACGGAGGCAAGCAGAGTTGAACAGAGTTAAACAGAGGCAAACAGAGGAAAACAGAGTTAAACAGAGGCAAACAGATGCAAAGAGAGTTAAACAGACTGAAACAGAGGCAAACAGAGGCAAACAGAGTTAAACAGATTTAAAGAGAGTTAAACAGAGGCAAACAGAGGCAAACAGAGGTAAACAGAGTTATACAGCGGCAAACAGAGTTAAACAGAGTTAAACAGAGACAACAGAGTTAAACAGAGTTAAACAGAGTTAACCAGAGGCAGAGAGAGTTAAACAGAGTTAAACAGAGTTAAACAGAGGCATACAGAGTTACAGAGATTTAAACAGATGCAAACAGAGTTAAACAGACTTAAACAGAGGCAAACAGAGTTACACAGAGTTAAACAGATGCAAACAGAGTTAAACAGAGTTAAACAGAGGCAGACAGACTTGAACAGAGTTAAACAGAGGCAAACAGAGGCAAACAGAGTTAAACAGAGGCAAACAGAGTCAAACAGAGTTAAACAGAGGCAAAAAGAGTTAAACAGAGGCAAAAAGAGTTAAACAGATTGAAACAGAGGCAGAGTTAAGCAAATGCAAACTGAGTTAAACAGAGTTAAACAGAGGCAAACAGAGTTAAACAGAGTTCAACAGAGTGGAACAGAGTTAGACAGAAGCAAACAGAGTTAAAAAGAGTTAAACAGAGGCAAACAGAGGCAAACAGAGTTAAACAGAGGCAAACAGAGTGAAACATAGTTAAACAGAGGCAATAAGAATTAAACAGAGTTAAACAAAGGGGAACAGAGTTAAACAGAGGCAAAGAGAGTGAAACAGAGTTAAACAGAGTAAAACAGAATTAAACAGAGTTAAACAGAGTCAAACAGAGTTTAACAGAGTTGAACAGAGTTAAACAGAGGCACACAGAGTTAAAGAGAGTTAAACAGAGGCAAACAGAGTTAAACAGAGGCAATCAGAGTTCAACAGACTTAAACAGAGGCAAACAGAGTTAAACAAAGGCAAACTGAGTTAAACAGAGGCAAACAGAGTTCAACAGATTTAAACAGATTTCCACAGAGGCAAACAGAGTTAAACAGAGTTAAACAGATGCAAACAGAGGCAAACAGAGTTAAACAGAGGCAAACAGAGGCAAACAGTGTTAGCAGAGGCAAACAGAGGCAAACAGAGTTAAACTGAGGCAAACAGAGTTAAACAGAGTTAAACAGATGCAAAGAGCGTTAAACAGAGTTAAACAGAGGCAAACAGAGGCAAATAGAGTTTAACAGAGTTAAACAGAGGCAAAAAGAGTTAAACAGATGCAAACAGATGCAGATTTAAATAGAGACAGAAGCGTTAAAAAGAGGCAAACAGAGGCAAACAGAGTTAAACGGAGTTAAACAGAGGCAAACAGAGTTAAACAGAGTTAAACAGAGGCAAACAAAGTTAAACAGAGTTAAACAGAGGAAAACAGAGTTAAACAGAGTTATAAAGAGGCAAACAGAGTTAAACGGAAGCAAACCGAGTTAAACAGAGTTAAACAGAGGCAATAGATGCAAACAGAGTTGAAAAGCGGCAAACAGAGTTAAACTGGGGCAAACAGGCAAACGGAGTTAAACAGAGTTAAACAGAGGCAAACAGAGTTAAACAGATTTAAACAGTGGCAAACAGAGTTAAACAGAGTTAAGCAGATGCAAACAGAGTTAAACAGAGGCAAACAGAGTTAAACAGATTTAAAGAGATTTTGATAGAGGCAAAAAGAGATAACAGAGGCAGACAGAGTAAAACAGAATTATACAGATTCAAGCAGATGCAAACAGAGTTGAACAGAGGCAAACAGAGGCAAACAGAGACAAACAGAGTTAAACAGAGTTGAACAGTGGCAAACACAGTCAAACAGATACAAACAGAGTTAAACAGAGTTAGACAGAGGCAAACAGATTTAAACAGAGGCAAACAGAAGCTCACAGAGGCAAACAGAGTTAAACAGATTTAAACAGAGGCAAACAGAGTTAAACAGAGGCAAACAGAGTTAAACAGAGGCAAACAGAGTTAAACAGAGTTAAAAAGAGGCAAACAGATTTAAACAGAGTGAAACAGAGGCAAACAGAGTTAAACAGAGTTAAACAGATGCAAACAGAGTTACAAAGAGTTAAACAGAGGCAAACAGAGTTAAATTGAGGTAGACAGAGTGAAACAGAGGCAAATGAGTTGAACAGAGGAAAACAGAGGTAAGCAGAGATGAACAGAGTTAAACAGAGGCAAACAGAGGAAAACAGAGGCCAACAGAGGCAAACAGATGCAAAGAGAGTTAAACAGAGTTAAACAGAGGCAAACAGTAGGCAAACAGAGTTAAACAGAGTAAAACAGAGTAAAACAGAGGCAAACAGAGGCAAACAGAGGTAAACAGAGTTAAACAGAGGCAAACAGAGTTAAACAGAGTTAAACAGAGGCAATCAGAGTTAAACAGAGTTAAACAGATTTAAACAGAGGCAGACAGAGTTACAAAGATTTAAACAGAGGCAAACAGAGTTAAACAGACTTAAACAGAGGCAAACAGAGTTAAACAGAGTTAAACAGAGGCAAACAGAGTTACACAGAGTTAAAAAGTCGCAAACAGAGTTAAACAGTGTTAAACAGAAGCAGACAGAGTTAAACAGAGTTAAACAGAGGCAAACAGAGGCAAACAGAGTTAAACAGAGGCAAACAGAGTTAAACAGAGTTAAACAGAGGCAAAAAGAGTTAAACAGTGTTAAACAGATTTAAACAGAGGCAAACAGAGTTAAACAGAGGCAAACTGAGTTAAACAGAGTTAAACAGAGGCAAACAGAGTTAAACAGAGTTCAACAGAGTGGAACAGAGTTAGACAGAAGCAAACAGAGTTAAACAGAGTTAAACAGAGGCAAACGGAGGCAAACAGAGTTAAACAGAGGCAAACAGAGTGAAACATAGTTAAACAGAGGCAATAAGAATTAAACAGAGTTAAACAAAGGGGAACAGAGTTAAACAGAGGCAAACAGAGTCAAACAGAGTTAAACAGAGTAAAACAGAATTAAACAGAGTTAAACAGAGTCAAACAGAGTTTAACAGAGTTAAACAGAGTTAAACAGAGGAAAACAGGTGCAAACATAGTTAAAGAGAGTTAAACAGAGGCAAACAGAGTTAAACAGAGGCAAAAAGTGTTAAACAGATTGAAACAGAGGCAAACAGAGTTAAACAGAGGCAAACTGAGTTAAACAGAGTTAAACAGAGCAAACAGAGTTAAACAGAGTTAAACAGAGTGAAACAGAGTTAGACAGAAGCAAACAGAGTTAAAAAGAGTTAAACAGAGGCAAACAGAGGCAAACAGAGTTAAACAGAGGCAAACAGTGTTAAACAGAGTTAAACAGAGGCAATAAGAATTAAACAGAGTTAAACAAAGGGGAACAGAGTTAAACAGAGGCAAAGAGAGTTACACAGAGTTAAACAGAGTAAAACAGAATTAAACAGAGTTAAGCAGAGGCAAACAGAATTTAACAGATTTGAACAGAGTTAAACAGAGGCACACAGAGTTAAAGAGAGTTAAACAGAGGCAAACAGAGTTAAACAGAGGCAAACAGTGTTAAGCAGAGTTAAACAGAGGCAAACAGAGTTACACAGAGTTTAACAGAGGCAAACAGATTTAAACAGAGTTAAACGGAGGCAAGCAGAGTTGAACAGAGTTAAACAGAGGCAAACAGAGGAAAACAGAGTTAAACAGAGGCAAACAGATGCAAAGAGAGTTAAACAGACTGAAACAGAGGCAAACAGAGGCAAACAGAGTTAAACAGAGTTAAACAGAGTTAAACAGAGGCAAACAGAGGCAAACAGAGGTAAACAGAGTTAAACAGAGGCAAACAGAGTTAAACAGAGCTTAACAGAGGCCACCAGAGTTAAACAGAGTTAAACAGAGTTAACCAGAGGCAGAGAGAGTTAAACAGAGTTAAACAGAGTTAAACAGAGGCATACAGAGTAACAGAGAGTTAAACAGATGCAAACAGAGTTAAACAGACTTAAACAGAGGCAAACAGAGTTACACAGAGTTAAACAGATGCAAACAGAGTTAAACAGAGTTAAACAGAGGCAGACAGAGTTGAACAGAGTTAAACAGAGGCAAACAGAGGCAAACAGAGTTAAACAGAGGCAAACAGAGTCAAACAGAGTTAAACAGAGGCAAAAAGAGTTAAACAGAGGCAAAAAGAGTTAAACAGATTGAAACAGAGGCAGAGTTAAGCAAATGCAAACTGAGTTAAACAGAGTTAAACAGAGGCAAACAGAGTTAAACAGAGTTCAACAGAGTGGAACAGAGTTAGACAGAAGCAAACAGAGTTAAAAAGAGTTAAACAGAGGCAAACAGAGGCAAACAGAGTTAAACAGAGGCAAACAGAGTGAAACATAGTTAAACAGAGGCAATAAGAATTAAACAGAGTTAAACAAAGGGGAACAGAGTTAAACAGAGGCAAAGAGAGTGAAACAGAGTTAAACAGAGTAAAACAGAATTAAACAGAGTTAAACAGAGTCAAACAGAGTTTAACAGAGTTGAACAGAGTTAAACAGAGGCACACAGAGTTAAAGAGAGTTAAACAGAGGCAAACAGAGTTAAACAGAGGCAATCAGAGTTCAACAGACTTAAACAGAGGCAGAGTTAAACAAAGGCAAACTGAGTTAAACAGAGGCAAACAGAGTTCAACAGATTTAAACAGATTTCCACAGAGGCAAACAGAGTTAAACAGAGTTAAACAGATGCAAACAGAGGCAAACAGAGTTAAACAGAGGCAAACAGAGGCAAACAGTGTTAGCAGAGGCAAACAGAGGCAAACAGAGTTAAACTGAGGCAAACAGAGTTAAACAGAGTTAAACAGATGCAAAGAGCGTTAAACAGAGTTAAACAGAGGCAAACAGAGGCAAATAGAGTTTAACAGAGTTAAACAGAGGCAAAAAGAGTTAAACAGATGCAAACAGATGCAGATTTAAATAGAGACAGAAGCGTTAAAAAGAGGCAAACAGAGGCAAACAGAGTTAAACGGAGTTAAACAGAGGCAAACAGAGTTAAACAGAGTTATAAAGAGGCAAACAAAGTTAAACAGAGTTAAACAGAGGAAAACAGAGTTAAACAGAGTTATAAAGAGGCAAACAGAGTTAAACGGAAGCAAACCGAGTTAAACAGAGTTAAACAGAGGCAATAGATGCAAACAGAGTTGAAAAGCGGCAAACAGAGTTAAACTGGGGCAAACAGGCAAACGGAGTTAAACAGAGTTAAAAATAGGCAAACAGAGTTAAACAGATTTAAACAGTGGCAAACAGAGTTAAACAGAGTTAAGCAGATGCAAACAGAGTTAAACAGAGGCAAACAGAGCTAAACAGATTTAAAGAGATTTTGATAGAGGCAAAAAGGAGATAACAGAGGCAGACAGAGTAAAACAGAATTATACAGATTCAAGCAGATGCAAACAGAGTTGAACAGAGGCAAACAGAGGCAAACAGAGACAAACAGAGTTAAACAGAGTTGAACAGTGGCAAACACAGTCAAACAGATACAAACAGAGTTCAACAGAGTTAGACAGAGGCAAACAGATTTAAACATAGGCAAACAGAGTTAAACAAAGGCACACAGAGTTAAACAGATTTAAACAGAGGCAAACAGAGTTAAACAGAGGCACACAGAGTTAACAGTGTTAAACAGAGGCAAACAGAGTTAAACAGAGTTAACAGAGGCAATCAAACTTAAACAGATTTACACAGAGGCAAACAGAGTTAAACAGAGTTAAACTGAGGCAAACAGAGTTACACAGAGTTAAACAGAGGCAAACAGAGTTACACAGAGTTTTAACAGAGGCAAACAGAGTTAAACAGAGTTAAACAGAGGCAATCAGAGTTGAACAGAGTAAAACGGAGGCAAACTGAGGCAAACAGAGTTTAACAGAGGCAAACAGAGGCAAACTGAGTTAAACAGAATTAAACAGAGGCAAACAGAGGCAAACAGAGTTAAACAGATTTAAACAGAGTTAAACAGAGGCAAACAGAGGCAAACAGAGGTAAACAGAGTTATACAGAGGCAAACAGAGTTAAACAGAGTTAAACAGAGACAACAGAGTTAAACAGAGTTAAACAGAGTTAAACAGAGGCAGACAGAGTTACACAGATTTAAACAGAGGCAAACAGAGTTAAACAGACTTAAACAGAGGCAAACAGAGTTAAACAGAGTTAAACAGAGGCAGACAGAGTTACACAGAGTTAAAAAGTCGCAAACAGAGTTAAACAGAGTTAAACAGTTGCAGACAGAGTTGAACAGAGTTAAACAGAGGCAAACAGAGGCAAAAAGGGATAAACAGAGGGAAACAGAGTTAAACAGAGTTAAGCGGAGTGAAAAAGAGTTAAACAGAGGCAAAAAAGAGTTAAACAGAGTTAATCAGAAGCAAACAGAGTTAAACAGAGGCAAACTGAGTTAAACAGAGTTAAACAGAGGCAAACAGAGTTAAACAGAGTTCAACAGAGTGGAACAGAGTTAGACAGAAGCAAACAGAGTTAAACAGAGTTAAACAGAGGCAAACGATGGCAAACAGAGTTAAACAGAGGCAAACAGAGTGAAACATAGTTAAACAGAGGCAATAAGAATTAAACAGAGTTAAACAAAGGGGAACAGAGTTAAACAGAGGCAAAAAGTGTTAAACAGAGTTAAACAGAGTAAAACAGAATTAAACAGAGTTAAACAGAGTCAAACAGAGTTGAACAGAGTTGCACAGAGTTAAACAGAGGCACACAGAGTTAAAGAGAGTTAAACAGAGGCAAACAGAGTTAAACAGAGGCAAAAAAGAGTTAAACAGATTGAAACAGAGGCAAACAGAGTTAAGCAAAGGCAAACTGAGTTAAACAGAGTTAAACAGAAGCAAACAGAGTTAAACAGAGTTCAACAGAGTGGAACAGAGTTAGACAGAAGCAAACAGAGTTAAAAAGAGTTAAACAGAGGCAAACGGAGGCAAACAGAGTTAAACAGAGGCAAACAGAGTGAAACATAGTTAAACAGAGGCAATAAGAATTAAACAGAGTTAAACAAAGGGAAACAGAGTTAAACAGAGGCAAAGAGAGTTAAACAGAGTTAACAGAGTAAAACAGAATTAAACAGAGTTAAGCAGAGGCAAACAGAGTTAAAGAGATTTGAACAGAGTTAAACAGAGGCAAACAGAGTTAAAGAGAGTTAAACAGAGGCAAACAGAGTTAAACAGAGGCAAACAGTGTTAAGCAGAGTTAAACAGAGGCAAACAGAGTTACACAGAGTTTAACAGAGGCAAACAGATTTAAACAGAGTTACACAGAGGCAAACAGAGTTGAACAGAGTTAAACAGAGGCAAACAGAGTTAGACAGAGTTAAACAGAGGCAAACAGATGCAAACAGAGTTAAACAGACAAAAACAGAGGCAAACAGAGGCAAACAGAGTAAACAGAGTTAAACAGAGTTAAACAGAGGCAAACAGAGGCAAACAGAGTTAAACAGAGTTATACAGAGGCAAACAGAGTTAAACAGAGTTAAACAGAGACAAACAGAGTTAAACAGAGTTAAACAGAGTTAACCAGAGGCAGAGAGAGTTAAACAGAGTTAAACAGAGTTTAAACAGAGGCATACAGAGTTACAGAGATTTAAACAGATGCAAACAGAGTTAAACAGACTTAAACAGAGGCAAACAGAGTTACACAGAGTTAAACAGATGCAAACAGAGTTAAACAGAGTTAAACAGAGGCAGACAGACTTGAACAGAGTTAAACAGAGGCAAACAGAGGCGAACAGAGTTAAACAGAGGCAAACAGAGTCAAACAGAGTTAAACAGAGGCAAAAAGAGTTAAACAGAGGCAAAAAGAGTTAAACAGATTGAAACAGAGGCAGAGTTAAGCAAATGCAAACTGAGTTAAACAGAGTTAAACAGAGGCAAACAGAGTTATACAGAGTGAAACAGAGTTAGACAGAAGCAGAAAGAGTTAAACAGAGTTAAACAGAGGCAAACAGAGGCAAACAGAGTTAAACAGAGGCAAACAGAGTTAAACAGACTTAAACAGAGGCAAAAAGACTTAAACGGAGTTAAACAAAGGGGAACAGAGTTAAACAGAGGCAAAGAGAGTGAAACAGAGTTAAACAGAGGCAAACAGAATTAAACAGAGTTAAACAGAGGCAAACAGAGTTTAACAGAGTTGAACAGAGTTAAACAGAGGCACACAGAGTTAAAGAGAGTTAAACAGAGGCAAACAGAGTTAAACAGAGGCAATGAGTTCAACAGACTTAAACAGAGGCAGAGTTAAACATAGTTAAATGGAGTTAACAGAGGCAAACAGAATTTTAAAGATTTAAACAGAGGCAAACTGAGTTAAACAGAGTTAAACAGAAGCAAACAGAGTTAAAAAGAGTCAGACAGAGTGAAACAGAGTTAGAAAGAAGCAAACAGAGTTAAACAGAGTTAAACAGAGCAAACAGAGGCAAACAGAGTTAAACTGATGCAGACAGAGTGAAACAGAGTTAAACAGAGGCAATAAGAGTTAACAGAGTTAAACAAAGGGGAACAGAGTTAAACAGAGGCAAGAGAGTCAAACAGAGTTAAACAGAGTAAACAGAATTTAAACAGAGTTTAACAGAGGCAAACAGATGTAAACAGATGTGAACAGAGTTAAACAGAGGCAAACAGAGTTAAACAGAGTTAAACAGAGGCAAACAGAGTTAAACAGAGGCAAACAGTGTTAAGCAGAGTTTAAACAGAGGCAAACAGAGTGAAACAGAGGCAAACAGAGTTAAACAGAGTTAAACAGATGTAAGCAGAGTTGAACAGAGTTAAACAGAGGCAAACAGAGGAAAACAGAGTTAAACAGAGGCAAACAGAGGCAAACAGAGTTAAACAGACTGAAACAGAGGCAAACAGAGGCAAACAGAGTTAAACAGATTTAAAGAGAGTTAAACAGAGGCAAACAGAGGCAAACAGAGGTAAACAGAGTATACCAGCGGCAAACAGAGTTAAACAGAGTTAAACAGAGGCAAACAGAGTTAAACAGAGTTAAACAGAGTTAACCAGAGGCAGAGAGAGTTAAACAGAGTTAAACAGAGTTAAACAGAGGCAGACAGAGTTATATAGACTTAAACAGATGCAAACAGAGTTAAACAGACTTAAACAGAGGCAAACAGAGTTAAACAGAGTTAAACAGATGCAAACAGAGTTAAACAGAGTTAAACAGAGGCAGACAGAGTTAAACAGAGTTAAACAGAGGCAAACAGAGGCAAACAGAGTTAAACAGAGGCAAACAGAGTCAAACAGAGTTAAACAGAGGCAAAAAGAGTTAAACAGAGGCAAAAAGAGTTAAACAGACTTAAACAGAGGCAGACAGAGTTAAGCAGATGCAAACTGAGTTAAACAGAGTTAAACAGAGGCAAACAGAGTTAAACAGAGTTAAACAGAGTGACACAGAGTTAAACAGAGGCAAACAGAGTTGAAAAGAGTAAAACAGAGGCAAACAGAGGTAAACAGAGTTAAACAGAGGCAAACAGAGTAAACAGTAACAGAAAAAAGAGTAAACAGAGTTAAACAGAGGCAAAACAGACTTAAACAGAGTTAAACAGAGGCAAACAGATTGAAACAGAGTTAAACAGAGGCAAACAGAGTTAACAGAGTAAACAGAGTTAAACAGAGTTAAACAGAGGCAAACAGAGTTGAACAGAGTTAAACAGAGGCAAACAGAGGCAGACAGAGGCAAACAGAGGCAAACAGAGTTAAACAGAGACTA